>NW_016865768.1:0-1899 GCF_001698545.2 Rhinopithecus bieti | reverse complement strand
AAATTCAGGGAATAAAGTGTTTCGAGATGGTTAGAGGAAAATACACATCATGTATGCTAATACATTAGGAAAGAGGAATGAAGAGCAGCAAGGTAAACATCCAAACTAAGAAATTCGAATAAACAAAAGAATAATCTTTTTAAAAATAGAAGGGATGAATTAATAACGAGCAGATTTACTGAAAAAATTAAATAGGAGCAAAAAATTAAATAGAATTAACAAAGCTGAAAATGTTTCTTTAAAATATGCATGCAATTGAAAACTGCCAGCAAAGGTAACTAAGAGATCAAGAGAAAAGGCAAAAAAGTGGCAAGATTAGTAATGAGAAAGAGGATTCACTACTTATCAGGGACTGAATTGTATCCTCTCAAAAACTATGTAGAGTTCCTAACTCCCAGTACCTGTGAATGTAATCTGATTAAAAAAAAACAGGGCATGGAGGCTCACGCCTGTAATCCCAGCACTTTGGGAGGCCGAGGCGGACAGATCACTTGAAGTCTGGAGTTCGCGACCAGCCTGGACAATATGGTCTCCACTAAAAATACAAAAAAATTAGCCAGGTGTGGTGGCATACACCTGTAGTCCCAGCTACTCGGGAAGCTGAGGCAGGAGAATCACTTGAACCCAGGAAGCAGAGTTTGCAGTGAGCTGAGATCACGCCACTGCACTCCAGCCTGGGCAACAGAGCGAGACTCTGTCTCAAAAAAAAAAAAAGAAAAAAAGAAAACCAGGGTCTTTGCAGCTGTCATCAAGCTAAGACGAGGTCAATAAGGTGAGCTCTAATCCCTTGTAACCGATGTCCTCGTAAGAAGAGGAGAAGAGGTTGACACAGACACAGGGAGAACAGATGGATATTGGAGTGATGGATTCACAAGCCAAGGAATGCCAAAGACCCCAGCCATCAGCAGAACTGGGAGAGAGGCATGGAACAGAGCAGAGCGCTTAGAGGGAACCAACTCTTTCAACACCTGCATCTTGAATTCCTAGCTTCCAGAACTACGAGACAACACATTTTATTGTATTAAGTCACCCAGTTTCTGGTACTTTGTTAAGGTAATCCTAGGAAATTAATACACTACAGGTGAAGTGGGAATTAAAATATAATGAGAAAATAATATGACATTTATTGCCAATAAATTTGAAAGTTAAAAAAAGGGACAAATGGCTAGCAAAATATGAATTGCCACAAGGTTCAAGAGGAAGTAAAAATCCTGAATATAACTATTTAAAACCATTTAATTGAGGTAATGAACACTTAACAATCTCTCTACAAAGAAAATATCAGGACCGGAGGTCGGGCGCGGTGGTTCACGCCTGTAATCCCAGCACTTTGGGAGGCCGAGGCAGGTGGATCACCTGAGGTTGGGAGTTCGAGACCAGCCTGACCAACATGGAGAAACCCCGTCTCTACTAAAAATACAAAATTAGCCAGGCGTGGTAGCACATGCCTGTAATCCTAGTTACTCGGGAGGCTGAGGCAGGAGAATCACTTGAACCCAGGAGGCAGAGGTTGCAGTGAGCCGAGATCATGCTGTTGCACTGCAGCCTGCAATAAGAGCAAAACTCCGTCTCAAAAAAAAAAAAAAAAAAAACAATCCCAGATGATTTTGTAGGTGAGATAGGTCCAACATCAAAGAAAAAGATAATTCCAATATTATATAAATTCTTCTACAGAGTAGAAGAAAAGGAAACATCCCCTCAGTCATTTTTATGAGGCCAGTAGAAGCTTGATACTAAAATTAGACACAGTTGTAGGAAAAAAATCACAGAACCATTTCACTAACAAACACAGATGCAAAACTCCTTAATACAATATTAACATATTGACACTAACCATGTGTTTAAAAGATAATCAATGAAGACCGAGTTTAATTCATTCCACAAATGCAAAACAGGTTA
>NW_016865767.1:0-581 GCF_001698545.2 Rhinopithecus bieti | reverse complement strand
AAGCCTTTAGCCCCATCAGGAGTGGCAGTGGGCGCCTAGCTGGATCAGGAGCAGCGTGGACACCCTGCTGGATCTGGAGGGATGGAAGTCAGTGGTGGGTCTGCAATGGTGGCAAACAGCAGTGGTGGACAGTGGGCAAAAGCTCAGCTGGAGCTGTAACAAAACATGGACCAGAAGAGTGTAGTTGCTAATAGAAATAGAATGAAGACAGAGCTCCCACATAAGGGAAGGTGACCCAAAGGGGGTTGATGTTGATGGCTCAAATGCCTGGGTTTATATCCTGATCCTTGTCCCTCCTGCTGTGCTCTCAGGCAATAGATGATTGGCTATTACTCTACCTCCAGTGTATAAGCAGTGTATAAGTGTTCCTTTTCCCCTGCGACCTCACTAACATCTGATTTTTTTGATGTTTTAATAATAGTCGTTCTGACTGGTGTGAGATGATATCTCATTGTAGTTTCCATTTGCATTTAATAATTAGTGATATTGACCATTTTTTTCATATTCTTGTTGGCCCCATGAATGTTTTCTTGAGAAGTGTTTGTTCATATCCTTTGCCCTTTTTTTTTTTTTTTTTTTTT
>NW_016865766.1:0-1415 GCF_001698545.2 Rhinopithecus bieti | reverse complement strand
TTCCCTCTTCGCCTCTCCTTCCTTCCCTTCCCCTTTCCTTACCTTCCTGAAACAATGATTAGAAGTTGTCTGGGTCTTCTCAAAAACAAAATACCAGGAAACTGAATTCTTGCTTTTACTATTTATTTGTGTTGGACAACTAAGATACTATGCTTTTATCTTTAAATACTTGATCAAACGCAAGCCTGGCAGAGCCAAGAAGGCACCAAAATAAAAGTAAAAGATTCTGTCCTTAGGAAACATTTTGGAGGGAGATGTGAGTCAGCCTCATACATTGAGAAACTTTTTTTACGTGTTGTTCTTTTCATGTCCAAACAGATTCGTTACTGAATTAAACATAGAATCCGCTGTATCTTCTTCCTGTTTGCTAAAAATGCCTACTTATTTCCTTCTCACATAGAAATCCCATCAGATATTAAGCATTCTTCAGGATTGCAAAGTACATCCCAGTTTTGTCAATTTTTCTTCTCATCTTTAAGAATAAAAAGATTTGGGTCAGAAGTGCTATGGCTCATGCCTGTAATCCCCCCACCTTGGGAGTTCAGGGAAGAAGGATTGCTTGAGCCCAAGAGTAGGGAGACCAGACTGCGGAACATGGCAATGAGAAGTGAAGCCAGCTGGGCTTCTGGGTCGGGTGGGGACTTGGAGAACTTTTCTGTCTAGCTAAAGGTTTGTAAATGCACCAATCAGCACGCTGTAAAAATGGACCAATCAGTGCTCTATAAAATGGACCAATCAGCAGGATGTGGGCAGGGCCAAATAAGGGAATAAAAGCTAGCCACCTGCGCAGGCAGCCGCAACGTGCAGTTGTAGAAGGTTTGTTCTTTTGCTCTTTACAATAATTCTTGCTGCTGCTCACTCTTTGGGTCTACACTACCTTTATGAGCTGCAACATTCACTGCGAGGGTCTGCGGTTTCATTCCTGAAGTCAGCAAGACCACAAACCCACCAGGAGGAACAAACAACTCTGGAGGCGCCACCTTTAAGAGCTGTAACACTCACTTCAAAGGTCTGCGGTTTCACTCCTGAAGTTAGTGACACCATGAACCCACCAGAAGGAACAAACTCTGGACACGTCCAATCTGAATATCTAAAGGAACAAACTCTGGACACACCATCTTTAAGAGCTGTAAACGTTCACTGCGAAGGTCCACAGCTTCAGTCTTGAAGTCAGCGAGACGGAGAACCCATCTGAAGGAATAAATTTCGAACACAGTAAGACCCCCATTTCCATAAAAAAAAAAAAAAACAAAACTAAATAATTTAGCTGAGCATGGTGGCATGAACCTGTAGTCCCAGCTACTTGGGAGCCTGAGGTAGGAGCATAGCTTGAACCCAGGAGGTCAAGGCTACAGTGAGCCATGCTCATGTCACTGCACTCCAGCTTGGGCAGCAGAGCAAGACTCTGTCTCCAA
>NW_016865765.1:0-775 GCF_001698545.2 Rhinopithecus bieti | reverse complement strand
AAGACTCCGTCTCAAAAAAAAAAAAAAAAAAAAAAAAAAAAAAAAAGAAATAACTAGTAAAATTAGAACTTGGAAGAGGTGTTAGATAATATCAGGGAATTATTATCAACATTGCTAAGTGTGACAATGCTCTATGGCTATGATAAACCCTTAACTGTCAGAGACGCTTACTGGCATATTATACCTAAAATGATACACAAGAAAGCAAGAAGAAGCATAAGTGAAACAATACTGGCGAAATGTGGGTGACTGCTGAGGGTAGAGACGGAGCACGGGAGTTCACTGCATCTTCTCCACTTTCCCGTATGTTTCAATTCTCCACAATAAAAAGGATTTTATTTAAGCAGCCCCAGAGAGAAGACAGAGCCATACATGTGAACGAACAACAATTTAGACGAATGACTGGCTTCTCAACAGAAACAACAGAAGGCAGAAGACAGTGGAGCAGTCTCAATACGCTGAAAGAAAGATAACAAATGAGAATTCTCTACGATGTAAAACCACTTCTCACAAACAATGGCAAAAAAAAGACTGTTCAGGAAAGCCAAGAGAATTTACCACCATCAAACCTCACTAAAAGAAATTAGGGGGAGGTGAGCAGATCACGAGGTCAGGAGATCGAGACCATCCTGGCTAATATGGCGAAACCCCATCTCTACTAAAAATATAAAAAATTAGCCAGGCATGGCAGTGGGCTACTTGGAAGGCTGAGGCAGGAGAATCACTTGAACCCAGGAGGCAGAGGTTGTAGTGAGCCGAGATCATGCCACCACTG
>NW_016865764.1:0-775 GCF_001698545.2 Rhinopithecus bieti | reverse complement strand
TGATGGGAGGGAGCCAGGCCTCTGGGAGACCTGGCTTGCCAGCACCCTGCCCTGCAGAGGCCAGGCCTCCCCTCTAGCCTGCCTGAGTTCCCGAGCGCCTCGGGAAGGTGTTACATGTAGGATACTTCCGTGTGCTGCTGTGCATGGCTCCCTTCCTCCTCGCTAGAGCATTCCTGGTTTCGCCCTCTCCAGTCTTGTCATCTGTGCCCCATGGGCACAGACCCAACCACGGACCCTGTGAGCCTGAGCAGGGCACGGCCCAAAGTCTGGGGACAGAGTGGTTCAAAGGCGGCAGCAAGGCCAGGTCTGGGGCCTCCTGCACTGCAGCCAGAGTGTGCCCTGGGAGGAGCCAGGACCCACCAGGCGGGAGGGTGCCTGGTTGGATGTTGACCCTTCCCTGCCACCCTACCTGTCTGTGGAGCTCCTGGAGCTCCTGACGGGCGTCCGCCCGCTCCTGCTCCAGCTCCCGCAGTCGGGCCCGCAGTGCACTGGCCTCCTGCTGCAACGCTGCCCGGGCCTCCTCCAGGACGAGCAGCTTCTGCTCCTTCTCCTCCTTGGACCGCTTAAAACTGACAAGGGTGCCACAGGCTGGGGTCCCTGCACCTCCTGGGGGGCCCAGCACAGCTGCCCAGCAGGTCTCTGTCTCCCCTAGTGAGACACTGGCCCCAGTCTTCTCTCCACAGTGTCCTCAAACTCAGCCTCTGCAGGGCTCCCTGTCACCTTACGGATATATGTCCACCCAGGTCCCAGTGCCCGGCCACATGGCCCCTATCCA
>NW_016865763.1:0-930 GCF_001698545.2 Rhinopithecus bieti | reverse complement strand
TGAGAATCGCTTCATGGCAATTTGGTGCTGCTCCTGCCCCTGGGTGCTGAGCAGGCCTGGTGCTGTCTCCCGTGGACCTGGTTGGGCCTTACCTCTTGATGACAAACTGGATGCTGTTGCTGGCCTCCAGAATCTTCCGGAGCTTGGCGATCCCGAAGCAGTTGGGCCTGCGGAGGGAGATGCCTTCAGGGAGTCCCACCACGAAGAGCTCCTCCGGGTGCATCAGAAACTTCGAGTACGGCACCTTGACGGGCTCTGAGATGCCAATGGCCTTGGCTGCGGAGACATGGCTGCTGTAGGGCCACCCAGTGCCACGGGGCCAGGAACCTCCACCCCTGTGTCCCGTGCCTGTGTGGGGGCCAAAGCTGCCAGAGCCCTTTTGAGGGCCTGGCAGCCTTCCTGGGAAGTAGAAAGAATGGTCCCCCAGCCTGCAGGAAAGGAACCTGGAGCTCAGAGAGGACGTGACTTGTCTGAGGTCACAGAGTCACCAAATAGCAGAGCCAGGGGACAAGACCTCAACCCAGGGATACCCCAAAGCCCACACTGGGTCCACGCCCTCATGCCCAGGCAGCACAGAAGCTACCACTAATGGCTGCTGAGATTCGGCATCGCTTCCCCCAAGTCCACCGGGCCTCATCCTTCCAGTAAGGACCCCCGAGTGTCCCTCCTGCCACCATAAGCAACCCCACACGCTGGCGTGGCCCAACACCCATGCCTTGGAATGAGCCCGATCTCTGCCACCGAGTAGTGTGGGGCCTTGGACGAGTCACACCCCTTTACCAGGCCTCAGTTCTCCTCATGTGTAAAGTGGGACTTAGGACATGGGGACTTTGCGAGATGGGATACAAGAACATGGGGGGCTGGGCACGGTGGCTCACGCCTGTAATCCCAGCATTTTGGGAGGCCAAGGCGGGTGGATCACCTGAGGTC
>NW_016865762.1:0-775 GCF_001698545.2 Rhinopithecus bieti | reverse complement strand
TAATCTCCTGGTGTGCCTGTTTGCTAAGACCCTTGGTAAAGCGCAGTATAGGGATGAGAGTTACCCGATTTTCCAGGTGTTGTGTGTCTCAGTTCCCCTGGCTAGCAAAAGGGATTCCCTTCCCCCTTGTGCTTCCCAGGTGAGGCGATGCCTCGCCCTGCTTCAGCTCTCACTGGTCAGGCTGAAACAGCTGACCAGCACCGATTGTCTGGCACTCCCCAGTGAGATGAACCCAGTACCTCAGTTGAAAATGCAGAAATCACCTGTCTTCTGTGTCGCCTGCGCTGGGAGCTGGAGACTGGAGCTATTCCTATTCCCTTTCTTACCCTTTTAATGTCCATGGGATCTTTAGTGATGTCCCCTCTTTCATTTCTGATATTATTAATTTGTGTCTTCTCACTTTCTTTCTTAGCCTGGCTACAGGCTTATCAATTTTATTGATCTTTTCAAAGAACCAGCTTTTGATTTTGCTGATTCTCTTTATTAGTTTCCTGTTTTCAATTTCATTGATTTCTGATCTGATCTGTATTATTTCTTTTATTCTGCTAACTTTGGATTCAATTTGCTTCCTTTTTTTCTAGTTTCTTAAGGTGTAAGCTTAGATTATTGATTTTGTTTTTTTCTTTTCTCATATGTGCCTTCAGTGCTATAAATTTCCCTCTCAGCACTGCTTTTACTGCATGCCACAAATTTGGATAAGCTGTCATTTCATTTTCAATTAGCTCAAAATATTTTAAAATTTCTATTAAGATTTCTTCTTCTAAAAAAAGATATC
>NW_016865761.1:0-475 GCF_001698545.2 Rhinopithecus bieti | reverse complement strand
GAGCCACCGCGCCCGGCCGAACAAATTCTTAAACAACAAATTGATCTATGAGTAAATCATAGAAGAAAATAGAAAATACTTTGAGGTTATTGAAAATAAAAACACAACATAGCAATAATCATAGGAAGCAGTGAAAGTAGCACTCAGAAAGAAACGCACAACTGTAAATGCCTATGTTAAAAAATATCTCAACTCAATATTCTAAGTTCAGCTTAAGGAAACAGAAATAGAAGAGGAAACTAAACCCAAAATTGACAGAAGGAAGAAAATAATAAGGATCAGATAATATAATAAAGAAGGTAATAATAAAGAAGGTAGATGGAATAAACAATGGAAAAAGGGCTGGGTGCGGTGGCTCACACCTGTAATCCCAGCACTTTGAGAGGCCAAGGCGGGTGAATTATTTGAGGTAAGGAGTTGGAGACCAGCCTGACCAACATGGTGAAACCCTGTCTCTACTATAAATACAAAAAAA
>NW_016865759.1:0-729 GCF_001698545.2 Rhinopithecus bieti | reverse complement strand
CTACAGGCGCATGCCACCACACCCAGCTAATTTTTGTAATTTTAGTAGAGATGGGGTTTCACCATGTTGGCCAAGATGGTCTCGATCTCTTGATCTTGTGATCCACCCGCCTCAGCCTCCTGAAGTGCTGGGATTACAGGTGTGAGCCACCACACCCAGCCCTATTTATTCTTATGTGTTTCCACTGAAGACACATAGGTATCATCCCCACTCCACTCCTGCAGCTCTTCTGGGACAACTAACCATTGAAATTTGGGGGTGAAGGGGCATTACTTGGAGGCTAATCCTCACCTTCTTGGTCCCTCACATATCCAGTTGTCTGATACACTCTCTACGCTATACCCAGCAGGACACACTGTCCTTTGAGAGAGGAAATGAAATAGAGAAAAATATATATGAGAAAGTATCATTTTCTGGCAGAAAAATGAGTACATTTTAATTAGAAAAGCTGCCTCGGCTGGGTGCGGTGGCTCATGCCTGTAATCCCAGCACTTTGGGAGGCTGAGATGGGCAGATCACCTGAGGTCAGGAGTTTGAGAACAACTTGGCCAACATGGTGATACCCCTCTCTGCTAAAAATACAAAAATTAGCTCGGCGTGGTGGCAGGCGCCTGTAGTCCCAGCTACTTGGGAAGCTGAAGCAGGAGAATCGCTTGAACCCGGGAGGCGGAGGTAGCAGTGAGCCAAGATCGTGCCATTGCACTCTAGCCTGGGCAACAAGAGCAAAAC
>NW_016865758.1:0-2877 GCF_001698545.2 Rhinopithecus bieti | reverse complement strand
TAAAGTCCTGCTACTCAGTGATATGACCTTCACTAAATCAACTGGATTGGATTGCCCTGCTTTCTTCATCAATAACAGGAAGAGCTTCCTGATAGACATTTCATGCTATGGTTTCTTGATGTCAACAGCTTTCAAACTAGCTCCCAATTATAACTAGCAATGTCTATTGATGTATTGTAATCTTCAAGAAAATTCCATTGGTTGCCTTCCAACCTTCTTTCTTCTTCACTGAGGTTCCCACGTTTTGTGGTCTCCATTCCCTTTACCAAACACTGGTTTGACCACAAGTATGGAATGTGATTAGGTCAATGGGATCTAAGAAGAGCCATGGGGCTATTGGGAAATGTTTGCCTCCTGAAAAAAAAGACAAGCACAAGAAGAGAAACCATTCATCCTGCTCCATGAATAGCAAGCAGTATGCTTTTCTCCCATGCCTAACATAGTTTGCCACTAAAGCCTGATTTACTATCATAACCTCCCAAAAGGCCCATGCTCTGAGTCCTCCATCTTTCTGTAGCCTCAAGATGGTATAAAAGTGTCGACCAACTGGTTGAATTCTTATGTTTTGTATGACTCCCAGGGACATTGTAAAAGAAAATAAACCTCAGAACCCCAAATTACTAAGCCAAAGGGAAAAGTCAAGTTGAGGACTGCTTCAGGCAAAACTGCCTCCCGTTTTATTTCTGAATATAATAGCTACAAAGATTAAAAAAAAAAAGTGTAAACCAAAATAAAATTCGAAGGCCCCTGGATCCATCTGAATGGACTCCCTCCTCAGTAAGGGCACCCTAAAATTTAACCTGTAAGACTAGTTCAGGCCATGACAGGAAGTGGGGTTGGACATGCCTCATTATATCCCTCCAGCATTAACATCAACACAAACCTTAAGTATGATGAGAAACATTTACACCTTAAGTTTGATAAGAAACATTTGCACCTTGAGTCTGATAAGAAACATTTACAATCTATTCTCTCTAAAGCCTGCTAGTTGGAGGCTTCATCTGCATGATAGCCTAGGTCTCCACAACCCCTTGTCATAAGGCAGACATTCCTTTTCACAGATGATAGCTCTTTCAACCGATTGCCAATAAGAATATGTTTAAATCTATGAATGAACTGGAAGTCGCCACTTTGATTTGTCCCATGCCTCTAGATCAAACCAATGTAAATCTTACATGTATTAATTGATGCATTATGTCTCTCTAAAATGTATAAAAGCAAGCTGTACTCTGATCACCTTAGGCATGTATTGTCAGGACCTCCTAAGGCTGTGTCATGGGCTCGTCCTTAACCTTGGCAAAATAAACATTTTTTTTTTTTTTTTTTTTTTTTTTGAGACGGAGTTTCACTCTTGTTGCCCAGACTGGAGTGCAATGTTGCCATCTCGGCTCACCACAACCTCTGCCTCCCGGGTTCAAGTGATTCTCCTCCCTCAGCCTCCCGAGTAGCTGGGATTACAGGCATGTGCCAACACGCCTGGCTAATTTTGTATTTTTGGTAGAGACGGGGTTTCTCCGTGTTGGTCAGTCTGGTCTTGAACTCCTGACCTCAGGTGATAAGCCCACCTTGGCCTCCCAAAGTGTGGCAAAATAAACTTTCTAAATTGATTGAGACTTGTCTCAGATACCTTCTGGTTTACAAATGCTACATACCTCCCTCACGATTTGCCCACAAGGAAATTCCTTGTGGGTCTCAAGACCTTTACTTTAAAACAGTTCTGTTGGATTTCATCCTGGCAATGTAAATTGATAGCTTACCTTCACAGGTGTGGAACAAAGGACAGAACTCAAAGTCATCCCTCTCCTCACCTAAGACAAATGCATATCTGATTGTTTCCTCTGCCCTATTGTTTATGTAAAAACGCAGATTTGCTGAGCCAGAGGAAGGCATATGTGATTATTCCTCTAATCCCCCATCACATGTAAATTTTGTTTCAGTGAAAGGCTGATCAAAGACTCAAAATGATGAAACCATTTGTCTCTTATCTAAGGATGACCTGGAAGCCCCTGCTTTGAGTTGTCCCGCTTTTCTGGACCAAACCAATGTACATCTTAAATACATAGATTGATGTCTCATGTCTCCCTAAAATGTATAAAAGCAAGCTGTACCCTCACCACGCTGGGCACATGTCATCAGGACCTCCTAAGGCTTGTCATGGGCACATCCTTAACCATGACAAAATAAACTTTCTCCTTTTAAAAAGCTTTTATTTTAGGTTTGGGGGTACATGCGAAGGTTTGTTATATAGGTAAACTCGTGTCACAAGAGTTTGTTGTACAGATTATTTCATCATCCAGGCATTAAGGCTAGTACCCAATAGTTACTTTTTCTGCTCCTCTTCCTCCTCTTACCCTCCATTCTCAAGTAGAACCCACTGTCTGTTGTTCCCTTCTTTATGTTTATGAGTTCTCATCATTTAGCTCCCACTTATAAGTGAGAACATGCAGTATTTGGTTTGCTTTTCCTGCATTAGTTTGCTAAGGATGATGGGCTCCAGCTCCATCCATATTCTATAAAAGACAAGA
Source organism: Rhinopithecus bieti (assembly GCF_001698545.2). Taxonomy (NCBI): domain Eukaryota; kingdom Metazoa; phylum Chordata; class Mammalia; order Primates; family Cercopithecidae; genus Rhinopithecus; species Rhinopithecus bieti. Next base: position 352 of record NW_016865758.1, on the reverse strand, counting down.
TCTCATTTTTTTTCTGGCTGCATAGTATTCCATGGTTTATAAGTACCACATTTTCTTTGTCCAATCTGTGACTGATGGACATTTAGGTTGATTCTGTCTTTGCTATTGGGAATAGTGCTGCAATGAACATAACATGTGCATCTGCCTTTATAGTAGAATGATTTATATTTCTCTGGTTATATACCCAGCAATGGGATTGCTGCAAATAGTATTTCTGCTTTTAGCTCTTTGAGGAATAATCATACTGCTTTTCACAATGGTTGAATTAATTTACACTTCCACTTACAGTGTCTGCATTCCCTTTTCTTTGCAACCTCGCCAACGTCTGTTATTTTTTGACTTTTTCTTTTTT
>NW_016865757.1:0-930 GCF_001698545.2 Rhinopithecus bieti | reverse complement strand
CAAGTTCCGCCTCCCGGGTTCACGTCATTCTCCTGCCTCAGCCTCCCGAGTGGTTGGGACTACAGGCACCCATCACCACGCCTGGCTAATTTTTTGTATTTTTAGTAGAGACGGGGTTTCACAGTGTTAGCCAGGATGGTCTCAATCTTCTGACCTCGTGATCCGCCTGCCTTGGCCTCCCAAAGTGCTGGGATTACAGGCGTGAGCCACCGCGCCCGGCCAGTGAGGTGGTCTTTTAAATTTTTTCTTTGTATTCCAAACCAGGAGAGTTGCATGCTGGAGCAACCTCTGTTGAGGCGCACTGTGAAATGGATGGCCCTGTCTTGTTGAATCTCCCTCTGTACCCTTCACTGTGCCCTCTGGCTGCCAGATTCTCCTACTAGGGCACTAGCCTTTTACCTTGTGATGGAGTAAATCTGCAGTGGCTGGCAGAGTTATCCTGCTTGATTAAGATGTAGGTAGTTTATTAGGGTGTCACCTGAAGCCATTGTATTTAACAAGTTTCCCTTCCTGTATTGGCAGCAGTTTGAGATTCAAGAAAGAAAAGACAGCTTCCAAAAGGATGTTTTCAGAGTAACTAATTGGATTTTGATCCACTCTCACTAGCCTAAAAAATTTTACTTCACTTTCTGTTAGGGAAGAACATGTAAGGAGCTGAGTGTAAAATGGCTGTATTGTATGGTTAAAATGAGTCCACGCAGAGGTCCCACCTACTCTGGGGGAATATGTGCTGCTTTGCTCCAAGTAACTAGTTGCCACGCCGCTGTTGTTAAGCTGGCGTCTTTCCAGAAAACAAGATGCACTTCCTTTGAAAAGAAGTCAGAGCCCCTACTTTAAAAATCTGTCACATTTCTCTTATTTTTTGAATAGCCATTGGAAACTAACAGCAAATAAATTTAATACTGTTGCTAATTAATGATACTGAACAAG
>NW_016865756.1:0-774 GCF_001698545.2 Rhinopithecus bieti | reverse complement strand
TTTAAAAAAAAAAAAAAAAAAAAGGAGAAATTTTTACCAGCTGTGGAATGGAGAAATAAAGAAATGAAGTTGCAGAGTTGCCCGAGAGCTACTCACCTCCTAACACCTGGCCCTACTCCCCGGCGGCACTGAGGGATGTGGGCTGAGAAAGCTCTAATAAAAAGGCTTCTTCTGGCCGCAGCCCTGTGATTGGCTCTCGGGGCGTAATCCCTGCTGAGCACTTCCTGTATCCGCCGGAATTACTGAGAGGCCGGGGGCGGGGCTCAATGCCTCCCATGAGCTTCCGGATCTGCACCTGTGGTTCTCAATCTAGGCTGCCTGTTAAACTTACCTATCTGGGGCCTCATTTCAAAGCACGAACGCCCAGAGATGCTGGTTGATGAGTTAGACTGGGGCTGCTCAGACCCTGGACTTCTTTAAAGAGTCCCAGATAATTGTGATTGCCGCTGAGAATCACCGATTAGAAGCCTCAGCTGTGATTGGCTACCTTCTCCCATCGCCCCAAGTATATTATTAATAAAAATCCAAACGCATTTCAAGTGAAATATCAATGACACGTCAACTACGAGACACATGAAAAGCACCGAGTTCATCGGTTTTACACTCACAGTATTATTATTATTTTTAATGGAGTCTTGCTTGGTTGCCCAGGCTGGTGTGCAATGGCGTGATCTCGGCTCCTTGCAGCCTCCACCTCCCGGGTTCGAGCGATTCTCTTGCCTCAGCCACACGAGTAGCTGGGATTACAGGCATGCGCCACAACGCCTGGCTAAT
>NW_016865755.1:0-776 GCF_001698545.2 Rhinopithecus bieti | reverse complement strand
TTTCTTTCTTTCTTTCTTTCTTTCTTTCTCTTTCTTTCTTTCTTTTTTTCTTTCTTTCTCTCTCTTTCTTTTTTTCTTTCTTTTTCTCTTTCTTTCTTTCTTTCTGTCTCTCTCTCTCTCTCTCTCTCTCTCTCTCTCTCTCTCTCTCTCGTCTGTCTTTCTTCACACATCCCTGCTGAGGACCACTTGGGGTGTGTCCCTGCAGTGTCATCCCCAGAACACATGTAATGGGCCGGGCACGGTGGCTTATGCCTGTAATCCCAGCACTTTGGGAAGCTGAGGCAGGTGGATCACCTGAGGTCAGGAGTTCAAGACCAGCCTGGCCAACATGGTGAAACCCAGTCTCTGCTAAAAATACAAAAATTACACAGGCATGGTGGTGCTCGCCTGTAATCCTAGCTACTTAGGAGGCTGAGGTGAGAGAATCACTTGAACCCAGGAGGTGGAGCTTGCAGTGAGCAGAGATCGCACCACTGCACTCCAGCCTGGGTGACAAAGCAAGACTCCATCTCAAACAAACAAACAAAAAAATATATAATGGCAGTTGAAGAGGCCCAGCCACCCCTACCACCCATTCCTGCCAGAGACTGCTGTCTGAGTAACAGTGTCTGGAATGTGCCCTGCTGGCGACCTTTAATACTGTTCAGCCAGTTCAGGGGGGTCACCTTGGTTGTGATTCTCTAAATTCATCCAGACAGATCTAAAGCCAGAGCTCAAGACATCAAGTGTGAGGCTGGCTGGCTTGCTTCCTTCCTTCCTTCCTTCCTTCCTTCCTT
>NW_016865754.1:0-332 GCF_001698545.2 Rhinopithecus bieti | reverse complement strand
TAAATGTCTTCTTTTGAGAAATGTCTGTTCATATCCTTTGCCCACTTTTTGATGGGGTGGTTTTTTTTTTTTTCTTGTAAATTTGTTTAAGTGTTTTGTAGATTCTGGATATTAGTCCTTTGTCAGATGGATAGATTGCAAAAATTTTCTCCCATTCTGTAGGTTGCCTGTTCACTCTGATATAATTTCTTTTGCTGTGCAGAAGCTCTTTAGTCTAATTAGATCCCATTTGTCTATTTCGGCTTTTGTTGCCATTGCTTTTGGTGTTTTATTCATGAAGCCCTTGCCCATGCCTATGTCCTGAATGGTATTGCCTAGGTTATCTTCTAGGG
>NW_016865753.1:0-1648 GCF_001698545.2 Rhinopithecus bieti | reverse complement strand
AAAATATATATATATATATATACCTAGATGAGGAAGTCAGGCCAAGGTCAAAAATTTATAAAGAGGGAAAGTGGACAAAATCTAGTGAATTGTCACACGGAGTTGAGGGAGTTATTTTTTAAAAGGCACAAGAAATAAGAGTAATGCTTTTGCAACTTGTTCATATACTCTGCCTTGTAGCAACTCCTGTCATCTCACTTTTTTGCTTGGCCTTCTTTAATTTTTAATCTTTACTGAACTTAGAGCAAACATGACCTATATGTCAATAATGCTGTATGTTTTAGATTGGATAGAAGGAGCTCTGATTATTGTGTAATGTTATTAGCAACAATGTATATTTGTGTTGTACTTTAGCCTTTCTAAAACTTTAATTTTCATTATTGTATTATCATCATCTTCAAGAAATACATTGACTATGAATTTTTACCGCCTTTTAAAGATATTAAACACTAGCTTTAGTAGTGATAAAAGGCAGACAACATATTGTGTCTTATTTTTCCAGTCCTTAAACAGTTATAATGAATCCAGGCTTTGAATAACTTTTGTGTCTAGATGATAATTTACAGTTCAGAGGTCAAATGTTATTTTACAAGAATAAATGAGCTGTATGTTGCTGTGAAATAACATGAATTTATTGAAAATATATTTATTTCACAAATTACAAGTTTTATAGTGTTCCATTTGATTAAGAGAACTATTAAATCTAGGACTATAGAAATGTATTTTAATGGAACACTTTATTCTAATGTTTTGGCTGTTTCTATTTGCTTACAAATGGCATTTCTGAAATGATAGATTAAGATTTTTAAAATCTTTTGAAAATAGAAACATGATTAAAACCTCTACTCTGGCCATGAGACTTTATTATTTTCATATATGTGTGTATATGGATGGATATATACACATATACATGTACACACATTTTTTAATTGTATATGACAAATATACTGGGTAAGAAATTTAGCTATTCATGTGCTCATGCACTTTTTCTGCCTGCTATTTTACCACTTCTGGAAATCATGTAATATATTAAAGTAAAGCACAATTGTGTCCTGTCCTAAGAACTTTTCTTCTCTGCTAACTTACTTTTAGATAATTACTTATGACTTCTGATTGCTTCAGCTGTAAGTTCTGTTTTTCGGAAGACACTTTTGATTCTTGTTTTGTCTCTGGAAGGGGCATGCAATCGGGAGGTGTAAAATGAAGCTACATCCTTCTGTACTTTGTTGATAAGGAGCTCTAAAGGACTTCTACTAAGCTTCATAAAATTGAAACCTTAGTTTAGTTAAACAGAACAAACAACTTTTAACTGCCACATGGTGACAATTCACTTTTTAAAAAGGGAAGACATAGCTATTTCAATACCTTTTTTAAAAAAAATAGACAAAAACTATGGGCAAATTTTGAAACCTGTAAAGCTATGATGGCCCAGCAATTACTGTGAAGATTTTAAAGCTATTGATACTTTTCCCAAAATGGATATTGGATAAGAAATAGAGTCTTCAAGTAGCATATTCTTTAATGTATTTTCGTTTACTTCTTCACTGAGAATTAACAAAGTACTTTGATGTACGTCCTCAAGGCTTCTTGATTGTAATAGGAGAATAAATATTTTGAAGAGTGAGAAAAACAACTAAAAATTTCTGAT
>NW_016865752.1:0-1243 GCF_001698545.2 Rhinopithecus bieti | reverse complement strand
GGCACCAGTACCATGTTGTTCTGATTACTGGAGCCATGTCCTATAGTGAACTCAGGTAGCGTGATGCCTCCAGCTTTGTTCTTTTGGTTTAGGATTGCCTTGGAAATGCGGGCTCTTTTTTGGTTCTATATGAATTTTAAAGTAGTTTCTTCCAATTCTGTGAAGAAAGTCAATGGTAGCTTGATGAGAATAACATTGAATCTATAAATTACTTTGGGAGGTATAGTCATTTTCATGATATTGATTCTTCCTATCCATGAGCATGGAATGTTCTTCCATTTGTTTTTGTCTTCTCTTATTTTGTTGAGCAATTGTTTGTAGTTCTCCTTGAAGAGGACCTTCACATCCCTTGTAAGTTGGATTCCTATGTATTTTATTCACTTTGTGGCAATTGTGAATGAGAGTTCATTCATGATTTGGCTGTCTGTTCTTGGTGTATAGGAATGCTTGTGACTATTGCACATTGATTTTGTATCCTGAGACTTCGCTGAAGTTGCTTATCAGCTTAAGGAGATTTGAGGCTGAGATGATGGGGTTTTCTAAATATACAATCATGTCATCTGCAAACAGAGACACTTTGACTTCCTCTTTTCCTAATTGAATACCTTTATTTCTTACTCTTGCCTGACTGCCCCAGCCAGAACTTCCAATACTCCAATAGGAGTGGTGACAGAGGGCATCCTTCTATTATGCCAGTTTTCAAAGGGAATGCTTCCAGTTTTACTCATTCAGTATGATATTGGCTGTGGGTTTGCCATACATAGGTCTTATTATTTTGAAGAATGTTCCATCAATACCTAGTTTATTGAGTTTTTTAGCATGAATGAGTGTTGAATTTTGTCGAAGGCCTTTTCTGCATCTATTGAGATAATCGTGTGGTTTTGTCATTGGTTCTGTTTATGTGATGGATTACGATTATTGATTTGCATATGTTGAACCAGCCTTGCATCCCAGGAATGAAGCCCACTTGATTGTGGTGGATAAGCTTTTGCTGTGCTGCTGGGTTCAATCTGCCAGTATTTTACTGAGGATTTTCACATCAACGTTTTCAGCGATATTCACCTGAAATTTTCTTTTTTTCTTGTATCTCTGCCAGGTTTTGGTATTAGGATGATACCGGCCTCATAAAATGAGTCAGGGACGATTCTCTCTTCTATTGTTTGGAATAGTTTCAGAAGGAATGGTACCAGCTCCTGTTTGTACCTCTGGAAGAATTTGGCTGTGAATCCTTCTGGTCCTGAAC
>NW_016865751.1:0-855 GCF_001698545.2 Rhinopithecus bieti | reverse complement strand
CCTCTCCCTCCCTCCCTTCTTTCCTTCCTTCCTTCCTCCCTTCCTTTCTTCCCTCCCTCCCACCTTCCTTCCTTCCTTCCTTCCTTCCTTCCTTCCTTCCTTCCTTCCTTCCTTCCTTCCTCTCTCTCTCTCTCTCTAGCTCTCTTTCTTTCTTCTTTCTCTTTCCTTCTTTCAAATTATACTTTAAGTTCTGGGATACATGTGCAGAACGTGCAGGTTTGTCACATAGGTATACACGTCCCGTGGTGGTTTGCTGCACTCATCAACCCATCTTTCTGACATGTGAGAACCCTACAAGAATCTGTGAACCAGGAAGAGGATCCTCACCAAAACGCAACCATGTCAGTACCCTGATCTCAGGCTTCCCACCTCCAAAACTGTAAGAAATAACTTTCAGTCGTTTATAAGTCACTCTGTCTATAGCACTCTGTTACAGCAACCCAATATAAGACAGACAGTGACAGATCAGAGCTACCATCTTGTTTTCTAATACATATTCCTAAAATTCTGTAATCTAACAATATGTCTAAATCCACTCCATAAGTAGTCTAGCACAAGGAACAAATATTAACCCTTACCTCCTGCAATGCAAATTACTGTCAAAAGGCAGGTGCAACATAGTTATGGGAATAAAAGGAGCAAGAAACAGACCAAAAAAAAAAAAAAAAAAAAAAAAAAACAAAAAAAAAAAAAAAAAAAAAAAAAAAAAAAAGAGAGCATCACATAAGTTATGGTAGATAGTAAGGATTTTTAAAATTAGAAATAATTCTGAAAGGCATGGGTTATTTTGTATTTGATTAAAGAACATAAACAGAAAGAAGAAGGAATAGGAGGAAGGTAGAGAATAAGAAAATT
>NW_016865750.1:0-851 GCF_001698545.2 Rhinopithecus bieti | reverse complement strand
ATCTTCCCATTCTAGAGGTTGTTATAATCCTAAATTTTGTGTTTATTATTTCCATTTATGTGTTTATACTTTACGTATACATGTAAAATTCATACATACATATTTATTTTGCAAGGTTAATAAACTATTTATAAGCAGTATCATACTGTGTGTACCCTTTATAACTTGCTTTTTGATCAATGTCGACTTTTTTTTTTTTTGAGACAAAGTCTTTCCCTGTCGCCCAGGCTGGAGTGCAATGGTGCAATCTCAGCTCAGTGCAACCTCTGCCTCCCAGGTTCAAGTGATTCTCCTGCCTCAAGCCTCCCGAGTAGCTTTGATGACAGGTGCCCACCACCAAGGCCGGCTAGTTTTTTGTATCTTTAGTAGAGATGGAGGTTTCATCATGTTGGCCAGGCTGGTCTTGAACTCCTGACCCCGTGATCCACCCGCCTCAGCCTCTCAAAGTGCTGTGATTACAGGGTGAGCCACCACGCCCAGCCAATGTCGACTTTTTTGAGATCTATCTCTATTGATACAGATAGCTTTAGTTCATTGATTTTCATTGCTGTATAGTATTTCATCATGTAACCATACTATACCACAACATACTTATCCATTTTGCAGATGAATATTAAAGGTGTTTTATCTTTTCCTACAAAATAATGTTGTAAGAATCTACTCATGTTTATGTTTGAGAGTTCCTTTAGGGATTATACGTAGGATGGGAAATGCTGGGTTGTAAGATTGGCCCATCATACATTTTACTAGATATTGTCCAATTTTAAGCCGAAAACATTGAAGCAATTTACAGTCTCTAACAAGAATAATAGAGAGGTTGAATCACTTAACATCCTCACCAAGCCATGGTA
>NW_016865749.1:0-1661 GCF_001698545.2 Rhinopithecus bieti | reverse complement strand
AAAAAAAAAAAAAGAAGGTACATTAATGTGTTTTAGTGGGCAAATATCTTCATCCATTTTGTTAGATACTTGTTACACATTTTCAATCTGGAAACTCATATATTCTTGTTTTGTTTTGTTTTGTTTTCTTGAAACAGTGTCTTGCTCTGTCTCCCAGGCTGGAGTGCAGTATCATGATCAGGCTCACTGCAGCCTTGACCTCCTGGGCTCAAGTGAACTTCCCATCTCAGCCTCCCAAGTAGCTGGGACCCCAGGCACTTGCCACCATGCCTGGCTAATCTAAAAAATTTTTTTTAGAGATGGGTCTCACTATGTTACTCACTGTGGTCTCCAACTCCTGGGCTCAAACAATCCTCCCTCCTCGGCCTCACAGAGGGCTGGGATTATAGGCTTGAGCCACTGGGCCCAGCCCCACATTTAATTTAAAGAAATTGGCCAGACATGGTGGCTCACGCCTGTAGTTCCAGCACTTTGGGAGGCGGAGGCGAGTAGATCACTTGAGGTCAGGAGTTCGAGACCAGCTTGGCCAACATGACAAAACCCCATCTGTACTAAAAATGTAAAAAATTAGCCAGGCATGGTAGTGTATGCCTATAATCCCAGCTACTCAGGAAGCTGAGGCAGGAGAATCAGTTGAACCTAGGAGGCGGAGGTTGCCGTGAGCTGAAATTGTGCCACTGCACTCCAGCCTGGGAGACAGCACAAGACTCTGTCTCAACAAGAGCAACAACAATAACAACAACAAATACATAAAATAAATTTTAAAAAAGAAATTCACTTTAGTAACTTGTTTGATGATCCCTCTCCTTTTATTTTCTATATTCTTTTTTTTTTTTTTTTTTTTTGAGACGGAGTCTCGCTCTGTCGCCCAGGCTGGAGTGCAGTGGCCGGATCTCAGCTCACTGCAAGCTCCACCTCCCGGGTTTACGCCATTCTCCTGCCTCAGCCTCCGGAGTAGCTGGGACTACAGGCGCCCGCCACCTCGCCCGGCTAGTTTTTTGTATTTTTTAGTAGAGACGGGGTTTCACCATGTTAACCAGGATGGTCTTGATCTCCTGACCTCGTGATCCACCCGTCTCGGCCTCCCAAAGTGCTGGGATTACAGGCTTGAGCCACCGCGCCCGGCCTAATTTTCTATATTCTTTCTCAGATTCCTCATACTTGGATGTTAGATCCTCCCAGGATGACTCTCTAACTTTCATGTCTTTTCTCTCCTATGCTTTGTCCTTTTGCTCTGCTGTTTGGCTTATGTCTTCATCTTTATCTTTATCTTCTAACCCTTCCACTAAGCTTTTAATTTGTGCTATCCAAGAGATATTTTTTGTTCTCAGAATGTTACTTTATTTTTTTTTTTTTGAGACATGATCTTGCTTTGTCACCCAAGCTGGACTGCAGTGGCACGATCACTGCTCACTGCAACCTCCGCCTCCCAAGCTCAAGCGATTCTCCTGCTTCAGCCTCCCAAGTAGCTGGGATTACAGGTGTGTGCCACCACGCCTGGCTAATTTTTATTTTATTATTTTTTTAAGTAGAGATGGGGTTTCACCATGTTGGCCAGGCTAGTTTAGAACTCTTGACTTCAAGTGATCTGCTTGCCTCGGCCTCCCAAAGTGCTGGGATTACAGGCATGAGCCACCACACCTGGCCAGAATGTTCCTTTT
>NW_016865748.1:0-855 GCF_001698545.2 Rhinopithecus bieti | reverse complement strand
ATTATTTTGAGATACGTTCCATCAATACCTAGTTTATTGAGAGTTTTTAAGCATGAAGTGGTGTTGAATTTTATCGAAGGCCTTTTGTGCATCTGTTGAGATAATCATGAGTTTTTGTCATTGGTTCTGTTTATGTGATGGATTATGTTTATTGATTTGCATATGTTGAACCAGTCTTGGCATCCCAGGGATGAAGCTGACTTGATAGTGATGGAGAAGCTTTCTGATGTGCTGGTGAATTCAGTATTGTTAAGCATGTGTGAAACACCAGACACTGTTCCAGGAATAAAGTTTAAAAAGATGAATGATACTGAATTGCCCTTGAAGAGCTCAGAGTTTAGTGAAAAAGGGAAACATGCTATCATTTAATTACAATTTGGTGAGATAAGAACTTTAATAAACATATGCTCTAATATGATTTTGCTGTGTCCCCACCCAAATCTCAACTTGAATTGTATCTCCCATAATTTCCATGTGTTGTGGTAGGGACCCAGGGAGAGGTAATTGAATCATGGGGGCCTGTCTTTCCCATGTTATTCTTGTGATAGTGAATAAGTCTCACAAGATCTGATGAGTTTATCAGAGGTTTCTGCTTTTGCTTCTTCCTCATTTTCTTTTTTTGCCACCATATAAGAAGTGCCTTTTACCTCTTGCCATGATTCTGACGCCTCCCCAGCCATGTATAACTGTAATTCCAATTAAACGTTTTCTTCCCAGTCTTGGGTATGCTTTTTATTAGCAGTGTGAAAACAAACTAATACAGTAAATTGGTACCAGTAGAGTGGGGCATTGCTGAAAAGATACCTGAAAATGTGGAAGCGACTTTGGAACTGGGTAACAGGCAGAAATTGGAAC
>NW_016865747.1:0-853 GCF_001698545.2 Rhinopithecus bieti | reverse complement strand
TTTCTTTTCATGCAGGAGTTTCCTAACACTGCTTTCATGGAATCTGCAAACGGATATTTAGGAGTGCATTGAATATCATACTGAAAAAGGAAATACCCTCAGATATTAACAATAAAGAAGCTTTCTGAGAAACTGCTTTGTGATGTGTGAATTCAGCTCACTGACATACACGTTTCTTTTCATGGAGCAATTTGTTGGTATTGTATTTGGGGAATCTGAGAAGGGATATTTTGGATTACAGTGAAGCCTATGGTGACAAAGGAAATATCCTCAGACTACAAACTAGATAGAAGATTTCTGAGAAATTTCTTTGTGATATGTGAGTTCTCACGGAGTTCCACATTTCCTTTCATGGAGTAGTTTGCTAACACTGTTTTCATGGAATCTACAAAGGAATATCTGGGAGAGCATGGAAGCCAAAGGTGGAAAAGGAAATATCATGAGATGAAAACTAGAAAGAAGCTTTGTGAGAAATTTCTTTGCGATGGGTGAATTCATCACACAGAGTTTCACCTTTATTTTCTTAGAGCAGCTTGGTAGCACTGTTTTTATGAAATCTGCAAAGTTATATCCGGGAGCTCCTAGAGGCTCATGGTTTACCTGGAGGCTTATGCTCTCCAGGTAAAACTGGAGAGCAGCTTTTGAGAAAAGGTTTTGTTATTTGCGTATTCATCTCATAGAGTTTAACCTTTTTTGATGGATCAATTCAGCATTACCGTTTTTGTGGTACCTGAAAGGAGTTATTTGGAAGTACATTGAAGCCTTTGGTGACAAAGGAAATATCCTCAGATAACAACCAAGAAGAAGCTTTCTGTGAAACTGCTTTGTGATGTGTGAATTCATCTCAACGAAT
>NW_016865746.1:0-729 GCF_001698545.2 Rhinopithecus bieti | reverse complement strand
ATGTATTTGTCTACTTTGGGTAGGTAATACAATAATAACTGTGATATTATACATTCTATCATTAAAATGCTATTTTAAGTATTATTTCTTTTTTTGTTTGTTTTTTGTTTTTTGAGATGGCATTTCACTCTTGTTGTCCAGGCTGGAGTGCAGTGGTGCAGTGTTGGCTGACTGCAACCTCTGCCTCCTGGGTTCAAGCAATTCTCCTGCCTCAGCCTCCCAAGTGGGTGGGGCTCCAAGGGGTGTTGCCCCCATGCCTGGCTAATTTTTTTTTTTTTTTTTTTTTTTTTTTTTTAGTAGAGACAGGGTTTCACCATGTTAGCCAAGATGGTCTCGATCTCCTGACCTAGTGATCTGGCCGCCTCAGCCTCCCAAAGTGCTGGGATTACAGGCGTGAGCCATCACACCCAACCCCTCCCTGCGCCCCCCGCCTTTTTTTTTTTTTTTTTTTGAGATAGTCTCGCTCTGTTGCCTAGGCTGAAGTGCAGTGGTGATCTCCACATACCGCAACCTCTGCCTCCCAGGTTCAAGCGATTCTCCTTCCTCTCAGCCTCCTGAGTAGCTGGGACTACAGGTGCCCACCACTCAGCTAATTTTTATATTTTCAGTAGAGATGGGGTTTCACCATGTTGGCCAGGCTGGTGGCCTGACCTCAAGTGATCTGGCCGCCTTGGCACCTCAAAGTGCTAAGGTTACAGACATGAGCCACCATGTCCGGCCTAGTCAATA
>NW_016865745.1:0-581 GCF_001698545.2 Rhinopithecus bieti | reverse complement strand
GGAAGGAAGGAAGGAAGGAAGGAAGGAAGGAAGGAAGGAAGGAGGGAGAAGAAAGTTTAGGGAATGGAAAGCAAAGGAGGAGAAAAAGGAGGAGGGAGAGAAGGAGGGAAGGAAAGAAGAAAGGAAGGAAAGAAGGAAAGAAAGAAAAGAAAGGAAGAAAAAAGAAAGGAAGAAAGAAAGAAAGAAAAGAAGAAAGGGAAGGGAATGGAAGGGAAAGGAAGAGAGAAAGGAGGAGGGAGAGAAGGAGGGAAGGAAAGAAGAAAGGAAAGGAGAGAAAGAAAAGAAAGACAGAAGAAAGAAAGAAAAAGAGGGAAAGAGAGAAAAAGAAAGGAGGGAGAGAGAGAAAGAGAGAAATAAAGAAAGAAAGAAGAAAGCCTAATCAATTCTAACCTGCGCAATTAAAAAATGATTAGGGTATTGGTAAGAATATATTTCCCTACAATTTTTTTTAATTGAGAACATGTGGAAATATAATGCCTTAATCCAAAGCAATAAATTTCAATTACTCTGAAAGGACAATAAATAAGATTATTTGAGGAGAGAAACAACTATACCTAATTATACAGTTTATAATGTACAAT
>NW_016865744.1:0-1704 GCF_001698545.2 Rhinopithecus bieti | reverse complement strand
AAAAGATGGGCACCTAATCCAACGCAGACAAATGCCACACAAGCTTAAAAGTTTTTTATGTTAAAACTTAGAAGTTCTCCTTTCTCCTGGGGTTTGTATCAGGAGAGTTACATTTCCTTCATGTACAGAGAATAAACTCAATGTAGAGGAATAAGTAGAATTTGGAGAAGGACATTGCACATTTTTGTTTTTTGTTTTCAGATGGAGTCTCACTCTGTTGCCCAAGCTGGAGTGCAGTGGCATGATCTTGGATAACTGCAACCTCCGCCTCCTGGGTTCAAACAATTCTTGTGCTGCAGCCTCCCGAGTAGCTGGGATTATATAGGCATGCGTATTTTTTGAAGAGACAGGATTTCACCAGATTGGCCAGACTGGTCTTGATCTCCTGACCTCAAATGATCTGCTCGCCTTAGCCTCCCAAAGTTCTGGGATCACAGGCGGGAGTCACTGTGCCCGGCCCATAGACCGGATCTTCATGACAAGGTTTGAGTTTCAAAATTCAGCTATGACTGAAGTTGTAATTGCCCTTCCCAAAATCCTTTTCACCATTTAATCCAGTTTTATTTGGTTTATGTTACATATAACATAAAAGTACTAATACAAAAAAGCAAAACTATTTGATTGTATGTGTAGATCCAGCTATTGGCTTTGTTCTTGAAAAAAAATCTATGTGGAAAAGTTATGTCTGGCATAAAGGAGACCAAAGACATTTCATTGGTACATATCTGTTAAAACAGAACAATATTTGTGATAAAGAGGAGTAGATGACCTAAAACCATTAAGAATGTAGCCTAGCTGGGTGCAGTGGCTCACGCCTGTAATCCCAGCACTTTGGGAGGCTGAGGCAGGCGGATTGTCTGAGGTTGGGAGTTCGGCACCAGCCCGACCAACATGGAGAAACCCCATCTCTACTAAGAATACAAAAATTAGCTGGACGTGGTGGCGCACACCTGTAATCCCAGCTACTCAGGAGGCTGAAGCAGGAGAATCGCTTGAACCCAGAGGGTAGAGGTTGCGGTGAGCCGAGATTGCACCATTGCACTTCAGCCTGGGAAACAAGAGTGAAACCCTGTCTCAAAAAAAAGAAAAGAAAAAATAGAATGTAAGCCAAACTGACCTGGTAGAGACTAGAGTTCAGAGTGAATGTAGTTTTTAAGACAATGACTGAGTAGACATTAGTAATGTTATGGATAATGTGGTATAAGAGAGAAGACAGTATGGTTGGTGTTATATAATAAAAATTCTTAGTTGTTGATCCTTGTTGCTCCTTCACTACTGAATGCATTAAACTGCATTTAAGTGACAAACCTGGGTAAAAGTAGAGAATGGGAAATCAGTTGCACATATGTGTGTCAAACTTAAGGAAGTAAATGAAGTCAGTTACAGTTCATGTCTAAAATGAAGAGAGCAACCTTAAGAAGTACGTAGGCCGGGTGCCGTGGCTCATGCCTATAATCTCAGCACTTTGGGAGGCCGAGGCAGGTGGATCACTTGAGGTCAGGAGTTCAAGACCAGCCTGACCAACATGGTGAAACCCCGTTTCTACTAAAAACACAAAAAATAGCCAAGCATTGTGGTGGGCGCCAGTAATCACAGCTACTCGGGAGGCTCAGGCAGGAGAATGGCTTGAACCCAGGAGGTGGAGGTTGCAGTGAGCTGAGATCAGGCCACTGCTCTCCAGCCTGGGCAACAAAGTGAGACTCC
>NW_016865743.1:0-855 GCF_001698545.2 Rhinopithecus bieti | reverse complement strand
TGTTCTTCAAGATGGTTTTCCTCGCATCCCTTTTTCTTTTTTCACTTTAGTTTTTTTTTTCCTTTTTGATCTTCAGACTTGATGATTTCAGTTAATATCTTCATATTCGCTGATTCTTCTCCCTCCTCAAATTTGCTATTAATCCTCTTTTGATTGGGCCATATTTTCCTATTTGGTTGTATCTTTGTGATTTTTTTTAAATACTTTAAGTTCTAGGGTACATGTGCACAATGTGCAGTTTTGTTACATAAGTATACATGTGCCATGTTGGTTTGCTGCACCCATCAACTCGTGTGATTTTTTAAAAATTGCATATTGGGCATTTGACTGTTATAACTTGGTAACTCTGCATATAAGGTTCTCTCCCTTTTCAAGGGTTTGCTGGGGTTTTAAAATATATATAAATTGTAGTAGACCTATTGTTTTAAGACTCCCCCACATTATTTTTTCAAAGAGTGTTCTTGTTGTGTGTCATCACTGAAGTCTCTGTCCCTGTCATTCATGTTCAAGTAATGTTTTGAAAGATTTTTCTGAATGTCTGCTGGGTGTGGTGGCTCGTGCCCATAATCCCAGCACTTTGGGAGGCTAAGGCAGGCAGATCACCTGCCTTAGGAGTTCGAGACCAGCCTAGCCAACATGGTGAAACCCTATTTCTACTAAAAATACAAAAAATTAGCCAGGCATGGTGGCACGTGCCTGTAATCCCAGCTGCTTGGGAGGCTGAGGCATGAGAATTGCTTGAACCCCGGAGGCAGAGGTTGCAGTGAGTCAAGATTGTGCCATTGCACTCCAGGCTGGGGGACAGAGCAAGACTCCATCTCGAAAAAAAAAAAAAAAAGGTGGTTTTTTTTTGTT
>NW_016865742.1:0-852 GCF_001698545.2 Rhinopithecus bieti | reverse complement strand
AGCCATTAAAAGGATGAGTTTATGTCCTTTGCAGGGACATGAGTGAAGCTGGAAACCATCGTTCTCAGCAAACTAACACAAGAACAGAAAACCAAACACTACATGTTCTCACTCATAAGTGGAAGTTGAACAACGAGAACACATGGACACAGGGAGGGGAATGTCACATACCAGAGCCTGTTGAGGGTTGGGCGGCTAGGGAAGGGAGAGCATGAGGAGAAATACCTAATGTAGATAATGGGTTGATGGGTGCAGCCAACCACCATGGCATGTGTATACCTATGTAACAAACCTGCAAGTTGTGCACATGTATCCCAGAACTTAAAGTATAATCGAAAAAAAATTTTATTTAATAAAATAAACCAACCTACAACCCTCTCTCTCTTTTGTCTCTTAAATGACCTCCCCTCAAGCTTCTGACAGGTCTATCCCAGGGGTCTGCCATATTTGCTCCATCCTCTGAATTATTTACAGTCAAGAACTTTGCAAGAGCTAAGTTAGGAGCTAGAGGTCAGAGGCCAGATGCATTGGCCTGTTCTCCATTCTAGCTTTAACTACAATAAAGCTGAAAATGTAAACCCTTTTAGATTCCCTGTGATTATTTTTAGTTGACTCAAACCAAAGTGTGGTAAGAGGATGTCTGAGTGTTTGTATTTACTTGGTTCCTGACTCTTGCACATACTGTTACCTCCAAGTATTTATATCTATATAACTGCTTTAATAAAAATCATTTCACATATATATCTGATTACCTCTTTGTCATAGAGTATGTTTATACAAATGGTATTACTGAATCAAAAGTATGAGCATTATAAGGTTTTGATATGTACTACCAATGTTTTCTACAAAGTT
>NW_016865741.1:0-855 GCF_001698545.2 Rhinopithecus bieti | reverse complement strand
GATTAAATTTCTTTGAAATACAGAATAGAGGGAAAATGGCTTATCTAGAATTTTATATCCAGTGAAAATTTCTTTCAACAAAGTAAGTGAAAGACATTTTCAGACACACACAGAGAAGATTTTTCACCAAAGCACACGCTCTAGATGGGACACTTTCGGGCATATGCACGCTCACCCTAAAGGAAAATTTTAAATATGTTCTTAAGGTAGATGTGCAATCTGAAAAATGCAGAAAAGACTGAAGAACAAAAAACAGTAAATCTAAGGGTAAACCTAAATAAACCATTATTGCATAAAATAATAGTAACGTATTCTAAGGCTCAATTAAATACAAAATTAAATAACAAAATAGCCTAAAAGTGAAAAACGAGGTTTATGGAGTCGAGGTGCAGTAAGATCTTTGCATTTTCTGAGAAGAGCTAAAAGAATTAATTTATATTAGTGTTGAAATCTCAAAGACACATGTTACCTAGGGTAACAATGCAATAACAAGATATAATTAGAAGCTAATAGATGTGGAATACAGAAAAATGAAAACTAATAAAACCAAAAAACACACACACAAAAAAAGGAAATATAGTAAGTGGGACCAAGAGAAAGCAAATAGTAAGATGGTAAATTTAAATAAATGAAATCAACATTTACATTAAATGTAATACAGCAAATCCTCCAAATCAAAACAGTGTTATACTGACCTTTACAAAAAATTTAATGACACCCTATAAAATAGCATGAAAGATATCAAATTCAAGAAATAAATTGTATTAAAAATGTATAAGATATAAAACTTCTTAGAGTGACATCAGCAAGCTGGCCAACTAAATGCGCCTAGCGCTTTTCTCCACCACAAGAAAA
>NW_016865740.1:0-768 GCF_001698545.2 Rhinopithecus bieti | reverse complement strand
AAATAAAATGATTTATTCCCACTTCCTAAGAAACAAGTACAAATTAAATAACAGTGGAACAAAATCATAGGGTAAAATACCTTACATATTATAACAAAAAAATAACACTATTATATACAATCTATTTTAGGTAGTTGCTATCTGCAAACATATTAACTCCAAAAGTGTCCTGGTATCTTTGAAGCAAAAGGCATTTTATGATATTTAAATATCTCCAAAAGACTGAATTATAGATTTGGAAGAAACTTTAAAATCAATGGTTGTTTATTCATTTTCAAGATTAGGAACCCCAGACCAACCAGCTGCATCTATCTATCTATCTATCTATCGATCGATCTATCTATCTATCTATCTATGAATGATTTTATACAGAAACACAAGGCCTTTAGGAATAACTGATTAAGAAAATCCAATTGTACCCAATCTAATCATTTTACATGTCAGTAAAATAAGAATTGTTAAATAATTTTCCTAAACCTCAAGCACATAGTAGCAAACTTTAAAACAGAAAGCACGAATCCTAACTGCTGGTTCAGGTCTCATTGTAGAATAATATACTGAATTTGATCAGACAGAAAGAACAAGAAACAAGTCAGGAGGGATTAAAAATGTAAATTAAAGGCCCATTAATTTGATTAAATTCTCATTATTTAACAATATGTAATTTGCATTTTAACAGAGGTTTTCAAACTAAGCTGCTGCAGAACATAACTATTACATGATTTAAACTGAGAGTTCTGGTACTAAAACTGCATTCACAGGAAAGAA
>NW_016865739.1:0-1003 GCF_001698545.2 Rhinopithecus bieti | reverse complement strand
ACGGTGGTCCACGCTTGTAATTCCAACACTTTGGGAGGCCGAGGCACATGGATCATTTGAGGTCAGGAGTTCGAGAACAGCCTGGCCTACGTGGTGAAACCCCGTCTCTACTAAAAATACAAAAAAAAAATTAGCCAGGCATGGGGGCGTGTGCCTGTAGTCCCAGCTACTCAGGAGTGAGGAGAATCGCTTAAGCCTGGGAAGCGGAGGTTGCAGTGAGCCGAGGTCGTGCCACTGCACTCCAGTCTGGGCAACAGAGCAAGACCCTGTCTCAAAAAAATTTTTTGTCACCATGTCTGCCTTTTATTTTTCCATTTTTGGTGGAGATGGGGTCTCACTATGTTGCTCAGGCTGGTATCAAAATCCTGGCCTCAAGCAATCGTCTTGCCTTGGCGTTCCAGTGCTGAGATTACAGGTGTGAGTCACTATGCCCAGCCCCAGTTTTTCTTTTATTAAACTTCACATATATAATCATGGGAGATAAACAAATACTACATTGCCAACGAAGGAAAAAAAGTAAACACTTTTAAATTCTGGTCTTTTTCTGAGAAAAGGGGAAGAACTTTTACCTACATATTGGTAATGCATGGGACATTATAGTTTTTGGTTCTGAGACTTCTGCAAATTTGTCAATGATTTCATCAAAGTTGATTTTCCTTGCAGAGCCATATTTAATATGCAATGTAGCCAGGTTTATTATTCTATCTTCACTCACTATTGGCAGAGGAAGACTTTTCACTCATTTTCATTTCTAAAGTTTTCTTTCCCCCATCACCAAAAGCATACAAGAAGTTCAGAAAAGTCGTAAACATAAGGATAAATTTGCAGATTCCATTGCACAACAAATTCCAGAAATGGTAATACACTTCATGTCTTTGTTTCTTAGGATGGATTCTTCCAGCAGCTTTCAAATGTCTCCACAGTTGAACATTTTTCACTAAGAAAACCATCACTGGGAAATGTATTATAAGTTTCTATTATATTTGGTTTTCAAGTTTTCTGC
>NW_016865738.1:0-774 GCF_001698545.2 Rhinopithecus bieti | reverse complement strand
ATAAAATAAAATCCTCATAAGGATCAAAGTTCAGAGTCGTGTGATCTACATCGGATCCAGATGTGGCTCCTCTGGGTTCTAAAACATCTATGAACTAGAAAGACAATTGTCTGCCTTCTCACCCTCACACCCAACACACAGTGATAGAATAGGAATAAGATAACTGCAATAAACACTCTCATTTGAAAATAGTTAAGAATGGGAGACGCATAGCAGTCAGTCACTGGTCAACAGCAATTTCAAAATCCCAGTGGACAAATATTGCCAGGTCTCACTATGCTAGGATTAAGGCCCTTGATTTCTCCTTGAGAGTAACTCCTCAGTCAATTCTCTACAGCTGTTGGTTCCACCCTCTGGGAAATCCTTCCTTTTACAACAACTCCCTTTCTTAATTCTGAAGCATGTCTTGAAGATAGCATTGAAAAATATGCACTTTTTTTTTTTGTGTGGCTGATTAACTTTCTCAGGTTGCTACATTCCCAGAGAGGGTTGGGGAGATCTCAGCTGGGCGAGGTGGCTCATGCCTGTAATCCCAGGACTTTGGGAGGCCAAGGTGGGTGGATCACGAGGTCAGGAGTTCGAGACCAGCCTGGCCAATATGATGACACCCTGTCTCTACTAAAAATACAAAAATTAGCCGGGCATGATGGTGTGCGCCTGTAGTCCAGCTACTCAGGAGGCTGAGGCAAAAGAATCACTTCAATCTGGGAGGTGGAGGTTGTGGTGAGCCGAGATTGTGCAACTGCACTCCAGCCTAGGTGACAGAGTGAGACT
>NW_016865737.1:0-729 GCF_001698545.2 Rhinopithecus bieti | reverse complement strand
TTTAACTGTCCTTTGGCCAAATTAATTATGATGTAATTTGCATGGAGTAAAATGGTACAAGGTTGGAATATGCTGTAATGCTGGTTTTCCCACAAGAGACCTAACCACCCATTGGTGGGTCATAGTAAGGATGCAGGGGAATGGTCCAGCTATTATACACAGTGTCCTTTGAGAGTTCAGTAAAATTATAATCAGCGCTGGGAAAATGTAGCAACCAACATAAGTTTTACGCAAAACAAAACTATAATCTGATACAGTCTTGAAAAGCATTACTCTGTTGTATAACCATAGATATTTAGGACTTTAGACAACCCTTTGCCATTTTGAGGTTCTGGTTTTGAGTATTTCTAAGTGCTAACTTACTTTCTAGATAAAATTAAGATATCAGGGCACTATTTGGTTGAGTAGCCACTTAACATTGGATAGAAGGTGATTCCTTCTAGAAGCATGTCACACATATGAGCTTCTCCCAAAACATATGAGGTATATGCCACAAAGAGGCAGGAATTGGGCCTAGGATTTAAAAATAGTGGTGCCATGTTTTCTCTTCTTCCTCCAATTGTATTGTCATACACACATTGAACAACTAAAGGGTGAAGGAGAAAGGACTCTAGATCTACCCATTTTGACTAATTGTAAATTGGATCAGTTCAGTCAAATTTTTTACACACAAGAACAGATAATATCATATTTGGTCATAAAATGATTTTTTCTCTGCTTTACTAAAAA
>NW_016865736.1:0-879 GCF_001698545.2 Rhinopithecus bieti | reverse complement strand
GATGAACTTTTTTTAAATAAAAAAACTGTTAGTATCTTGAGGTGTTCTCCCAACTGGACCATTCTTTTCATGAGTTCTAAACAAATTAATAAAGAAAACAAAGGAATGGAAGTGGAGGTCAAGATATCTATTTTTACTGGAAGTATCTAAGTTACAGGATGTAGCTTGTTGTAAGAGCCAAATGGGCTTCCTAACTGAATTCCAGAATTGGGCAAACAACCCATCCAGTCACAAGCACTGATAGACTGCCTGCAGTTTACCCTCAACAACTATGACTTCTGCCTGTGCTTCACTGTTTATGTCACATGTGAGTTTCTTTCACTGGTAGTCGCTAACCCACAACTACGCTGGTAAATGGATTCCGGAAAACGTTATTTCAGGATTCTCTTCTGAAATGCAGAGGAGACCTTAGGAAAGAGTGGCAAGGATCTGAGTTGACATTAGATACAGGTGGGTAACCTAGCACCCTCAGGCCGATTCCATCCTGCCACCTGTATTTTTGGATTACAGTCATACCCATGAATTGCCCCTGACTGGTTTCATGCTGCAATGTTGGAGGTGAGTATTTGCCACAGAGACAGCACTGCTGGCAAAGTCTCAAATATTCATTATCTACCGTTTACAGAAAAAAGTTTCTCAACCTTTGCAATAGAAAATCTAGTATACATTCTATGAGTATTGGTATTTTGTGTTTTTTTATGTATTCTTGAGTCAATTTTGATCATTTACATATCTCCTTGAATGTCATCCTATTGCTTTTAAAATTATTCTTTATCTTTACACTTTTATGTTTCTTTTCTTTTTACTAATAATGTTTCTAATACTTTTTGTTTTGATTAGACTTGACCAGAAGTTATTTTACTTGTTTTGCATAATTTA
>NW_016865735.1:0-882 GCF_001698545.2 Rhinopithecus bieti | reverse complement strand
TAAAATGAAAGAAAGCCTCTTTAAAGGGAGGCGATGGAGGGAAGGATCAGAAAGCGCTGGGGTAATAGAAATCTGTCTGCATGTGTGCCAGCGAGATGGGGTAAAAAAGAGGAAGCAAATGGGAGAGATGGACAGGAAAAGAGAAAATGAATTACTTGATTGATGATTAGGTGGATGTAGAGAAGCAAGTTAAAAGACTAAATTGAAGGGCAAGTTTCCATCATCTATAGAAAGTTATACAAGACAGACTCTCCTTTTTTCTAACAGCATTGTAAAAAGAATGAACTCTCCTTGGAAAAAAATTATACCTAAATTTCCCCAACAAGATTGCTTAGTAAATTATGTTTTCTCCAAGCTATGCAATTATTTTAACTGTTATAAAAGAAAAGAAAATGTTCACAATATATTTAGTTGTAAACCAGGCAATAAAATTATATATTGTAAAGCCTAATTAAAAATACATGGTGTATATGTGTATGCACAGTAAAATGGGAAATATATTGACAAAAGTGTCAGGTGGTAGACAAAATAATGGTCCCCAGAGATGTCCATGTCCTAAACTACAGAATCAATGAATATATTGCTTTACTTGACAATAGGAATTTTGCACATTCATATTCATAAGTTAATGATCTTGAGATGGGGAGATTACCCTGGGTGGGCCCAATATAACACTAGAGAATAAGAGAGAGGCAGGAGGTTACAAATGAGAGGAGACGCTATGAAGACACTGGGTTTGAAGATGGAGAAAGGGGGCCTCAAGCCCAAGGATATAGGCAGCCCTTAAAAGCTGGAATGTACAAGGAATGGGATTCTCCTCTGGAGCCTCCAGAAGGAACACAGCCCTGTACACTCATGTTAGACTTCTGCCCTCCAGACCTG
>NW_016865734.1:0-982 GCF_001698545.2 Rhinopithecus bieti | reverse complement strand
ATAAAAGGATAAACACCTTCAGAATATATAGAAAACACCAAAAATTCAACAACAAAAAACAGACAGCCCAATTAAAAAATGAAGGTTGGGAGTGATGGTTCATGCCTGTAATCCTGGCACTTTGGGAAGCTGAGGCTGGCAGACTGCTTGAGCTCAGGGGTTCAAGTCCAGCCTGGGGAACATGGCAAAACCTTGTCTCTACAAAAAAAAAAAAACAAAACAAAAAAACAAAAAACAAAAATTAGCCAGGCATGGTGGTGCACGCCTGTAGTCCTAGCTACTCGGGAGGCTGAGGTAAGAGGATGGCTTGAGCCTGGGAGGCAGAGGTTGCAGTGAACCAAGATCGTACCACTGTAATCCAGCCTGGGCTGCAGAGTCAGACTCTGTCTTAAAAAAAAAGAATGCAAAGGACTTAACCAGACATTTCTCCAAAGAAGATATACAAATGGCCAATAAGCACATGAAAGGATACTCAACATCACTAATGATCAGGGAAATGCAAATTAAAACTACAATGAAGTGCCATCTCACACCCAGGATGTGGTTGGCTATCACATATCCTTTTGATGGTAGCCATTTGTTTTGTGGATAGCTACCATCAAAACAAAACAGAAAATAACAAGTGTTAGTGAGGATGCGGAGAAATTCTAACCCTCGTGCACCATTGATGGGAATGTAAAATGGTGCAGTCACAGTGGAAAACAGTATGACCAATCCTCAAAAAATTAAAAACAGAATTACCATAGGACCCAGTAATACCACTTTTGGGTATATATCAAAAATAATTGAAAGCAAGGTCTTAAAGAGACATCTGTAAACCCACGTTAATAGCAGCATTATTCACAATAGCTTAAATGTAGAAGCAACCCTAGTGTCCATCAATGGATGAATGGAAAAACAAATGTGATATACATACAATGGAATATAATGCAACTTTAGACAAGGAAGGCAATTCTGGCACATGCTACAACATGAATGAAAC
>NW_016865733.1:0-773 GCF_001698545.2 Rhinopithecus bieti | reverse complement strand
TCAGGTTCCTCGAAGACAGTTTTCATGGACTATTCCAAGAAACATAAGCGTAACTCTCTGAGATGAATTGACACATAACCAAGAAGTTTCTAAGAAAGCTTCTTTCTAGTTTTCATCTGAGGATATTTCCTTTGTTACCTTAAGCTTCATGGCGCTAAGAAGTATCCCATTGCAGATTTCCAGAAAACTGTGTTAGCAAACTGATCACTGAAGAGAACGTGTATCTCTGTGAGTTGCATTCACACATCGCAATTCAGTTTCTCAGAAAGCTTCCTTCCAGTTTTGACCTCAGGATATTTCCTTTTTCACCATAGCCCTCAATGTGCTCCCAAGTATCACTTTGCAGAATCCACGACAGCAGTGTTAGCAAACTGTTCCAAGAAGAGAAGCGAGGAACTCTGTGTGATGAAGTCACACATCAGAAAGCAATCTCTCAGAAAGCTTCTCTGTCGTTATTATCTGAGGATATTTCCTTTTTCATCATGGGCCCCAATGAACTCCCAAATATCAATTTGCAGATTCCACGAACAGAGTGTTTGCAAACTGCTTCCTGAGGTTTACTTTGTAACTCTGTGACATGAATTCACAGATCACTCAGAAATTTCTCAGAAAGCTTGTTTCACGCTTCAAACTGATGATATTTCCTTTCTCAGCATAGGCCTCAATGACATCCAAAGAAGCCCTTCCCAGGTTCCTGAAAGACAGTGTTAATGGACTGCTCTGTGAAATATAAGTGTAACTCTGTGAGAAGAATTCACACATCACCGGGAAAT
>NW_016865732.1:0-878 GCF_001698545.2 Rhinopithecus bieti | reverse complement strand
GCTCATTTCTAGCTCTGTCTCCCGGTTTCACACCATTCTCCTGCCTCAGCCTCCCATGTAGCTGGAGCTAAAGGTGCCTGCCACCATGCCCGGCTAATTTTTTGTACTTTTAGTAGAGACAGAGTTTCACCGTGTTAGTCAGGATGGTCTCTATCTCCTGGCCTCGTGATCCACCCGCCTCGCCCTCCCAAGTGCTGGGATTACAGGTGTAAGCTACCGCGCCCGGCCTAATTTTTGTATTTTTAGTAGAGATGGGGTTTCTCCATGTTGGCCAGGCTGGTCTCGAACTCCTGACCTCAGGTAATCTGCCCGTCTCAGCCTGCCAAACTGCTGGGATTACAGGTGTGAGCCACCGCGCAAGGCCAGGTTTCTTTTTTTATTTTTATTTTTTTGAGACAGTTTTGCTCTTTCCCCCAGGCTGGAGTGCAGTGGTGCAATCTCGGCTCACCACAACCTCCACTTGCCAGGTTCAAGCGATTCTCCTGCCTCAGCCTCCCAAGTAGCTGGGACTACAGGCACCTGCCACCACACCCAGCTAATTTTTGTATTTTTAGTAGAGGCAGGGTTTCACCATGTTGGCCGCGCGGGTCTCAAACTCCTGACCTCAAATGATCCACCCACTTCAGCCTCCCAAAGTTCTGCTGTGAGCCACCGCGCCCGGCCAGGTTTCATTTTAAATATTTTCTATGATGGTGTTCCCTTAAGATCATTTTAAATATTACAATATATTTATTAGTCTTTCTAAATTCACCTGAATATAAGAGATATTAGAATTAGAATTATAGATCTGACAGATAAGAAAATATTTAGAAATACAGTCATCCTAGAATTTTCTACAAAACATTTAAAATTCTTATAAACTTCACTTGACTCTTTCT
>NW_016865731.1:0-884 GCF_001698545.2 Rhinopithecus bieti | reverse complement strand
ATAAAAGAAAAAAAAAGCCCCAGGTTCCTTAAGCAAACTGGGTGGTGGCAGTCAGGCTTCTCCATATGGAAAC
This sequence comes from Rhinopithecus bieti, assembly GCF_001698545.2. Taxonomy (NCBI): domain Eukaryota; kingdom Metazoa; phylum Chordata; class Mammalia; order Primates; family Cercopithecidae; genus Rhinopithecus; species Rhinopithecus bieti. The sequence goes on along the minus strand of NW_016865731.1, from coordinate 811 downwards.
CCCTTAGTTTCACTGGCCATGGCCAGAAACCTGCAGTTGTCTCCATGTTTAGGTGCTGCCCACCCAAAGTCCCAAGTTGGAAAGGAAAAGAGAGAGAAAAAGCCCCTGTACAGAGCAGAAAGGAAAGGGAGAAAAATGAATCCCAAACTTTGAGCTTACTTCTTCCTCCTGGCTGGGTCACCAAAATATGTTAATGGTGGAAGGGGTCCAGGTTCTTGGCATCTTGAACAAATAATTGGACAAAATGTACAAGCAAAGCAAGGAAAGAATGAAGGAATTTATTGAAAATGGAAGTACACTCCACAGTGTGGGAGCAGGCCCAAGCATAGGGACTCAAGGGCCCCATTACAGAATTTTGGGGAGTTTAAACACCCTCTAGGGAATTCCATTGGTTACTTGGGAGTACACCCTATGTAAATGGAGAGGATGAAGCAAAGTTACAAACTAATTTACTTGGCCTACACTCTTTGGAGAGGGTATTTCCTGTCATAGCTGAAGTGTGAATTGACCTTATGTTCCCTACCTCCAGACTCTATTTTCCTGCCTCACTTTAGAGCAATGGAAAGCCAGTGACCTCAGGTCTGAGGAGATGTACATGGGGCAATTAGTTTACTGACCAGGACTAGTGGTAAGTCTGTCAGGTCTTGAATGCACTTTCCAAAACCAGTGGGCATTTGGCTTATTCAAAGGAGCTGCCAAGAAAGGGAAACAATTGAAATTATAGGGGAGCTTCCATGTGGTATTTCAAAGTTTTGACTTCCTAAGAGGGAAGTTGTTCCTTGGTAACAAGTAGCTATTGGTATTCTCTGTG
>NW_016865730.1:0-875 GCF_001698545.2 Rhinopithecus bieti | reverse complement strand
GTCCTAAAACCAGACAAGGCTCACAGGTTCGTTCAAGATCTGCACCTTATCAAACAAATTGTCTTCCTTATCCACCCATAGTGCCAAACCCATATACTCTCCTATCCTCAATACCTCCCTCCACAACCCATTATTCTGTTCTGGATCTCAAACATACTTTCTTGACTATTCCTTTACACCCTTCATCCCAGCCTCTCTTCGCTTTCACTTGGACTGACCCTGACACCCAACAGGCTCAGCAAATTACCTAGGCTCTACGCCGCAAGGCCTCAAGGACAGCCCCATTACTTCAGTCAAGCCCAAATTTCTTCCTCATCTGTTACCCATCTTGGCATAATTCTCATAAATACACACTTACTCTCCCTGCTGATCATGTCTGGCTAATCTCCCAAACCCCAATCCCTTCTACAAAACAACATCTCCTTTCCTTCCTAGGCATGGTTAGTGTGGTCAGAATTCTTACACAAGGGCTGGGACCGCATCCTGTAGCCTTTCTGTCCAAACAACTTGACCTTACTGTTTTAGCCTGGCCCTCATGTCTGTGTGCAGCAGCTGCCACTGCTTTAATACTGTTCGAGGCCCTAAAAATCACAAACTATGCTCAACTCTCTATAGTTCTCATAACTTTCAAAATCTATTTTCTTCCCCAACCATCGCTCAAGACAACGCTTATGCTGATAAAGTAACTAAAAGCACCCATCAAAAGCATCAGATCCCATGGCTCAGGACAATGCTTATGCTGATAACTTAGCTAATAAAAGCAGCTAGCTTTCCAACTTCTATCCCACAGGGCAGTTTTCCTCCTTCACATTGGCCACTCCCACCTACTCCCCCACTGAAACTTCCACCTGTCAATCTCTTCCCACACAAGGCAA
>NW_016865729.1:0-729 GCF_001698545.2 Rhinopithecus bieti | reverse complement strand
TAAGCTAAAATGTATTACTTTAATCTTCAAATAATATACATGTAGTTTAGATAACTTCTCTTATTAAAATAATGTTTTCACCCTTATTACCTTATTTTCTTTCTTGCCCTCTGAATTTAGTGTTTCAAGTTTGAGGTGTCATAAAGTCTACAAAGCATCTAATTATTTCTGAAGCACACTACTACCTCTTAAGCCTGTTTGAGTTATCAGTGCTACTGACTTAATAGTGAAGTGCCTGCCTACCTCCTCACCTTGTTTTTTGGAAAAGGCTAATATAACTATAGTAGTAAACAGTAGCTCAATGAAGCAATGTAACAATACCCACAGCCCCAAATCTCAGAGCATTGATTTCTAGTCATATATTTTAGTCAAGAACCTTCTCCTAGGAATGTCGTCTAGTCATTTTGTGCATTTAGCTTTTATGCTTAAGGGTATAAACCTAAAGTAATCATTGTAAGGGATTAATTATTTCTTTTAATTTGGCTAAACACCATTTTCAGTTATTCATTGTTGAAAATAATATCTGTTCACAATTGTATTGCCATGAAAGTGTGGGCATACACAAAATTGGAATCTCAATTTTTAATTTTTGTATTAACACCAACACCAACCTACATTATTATAGAAATAGAAATGTATTAACACCAACACTAACCTACATTATTATAGAAATAGAAATGTATAACAATAGTATAATTATGTGTACCTGTCTATTGATATACTTATATA
>NW_016865728.1:0-773 GCF_001698545.2 Rhinopithecus bieti | reverse complement strand
CTTCACCAATGCAACTGTACTTACCCAAAGTTAAAATATTATATATTTAGGTTTTGAAAAATGTATATAGATGCTTCTTTGCCAGCCCACATCATTTACAGACCTATGTTAATGTGCTGACATTTTGATTTAGGCATATAAAAATTTCCTTTTATTAGATATTTTAAATAAAGACAAACTTCTGGAAGAGAAAGTTTTATTTTTGAGGCTTCTGACAGTTGTAAATCTCAGCAACATTTACCTTGTAAATTTCCTGTGCATATGAGGAGATTTCATTTGTCAAGAGTAGAGGCTACAACACCCTCACAGTGAATGTACGATGCTCTGCACACATTGGATCTAGTCTACTTAGTAAAATAATCACGTCTCTTGACCTGTTATATTAACTTAATGCCAGGGACTTTTAAGTTCCCTACTGAGCTTTTGCTTTTTTTTTTTTTTTTTTAAATCAAAAAAAGGATTAGAGAAAGATGTGAAAAGAGAAAGGGAATTGAGAAAACTTTCCTTATGGAGTAACAAACAACTAAACAAAATAAAAAGAAAATATCTTACACTTTGTAGCTCTTAGAAGAAGGAGACACTGGTTTAAGTAATTTACAAAATGTTCCTTGATTTTCACGACCACTCTCTGAGATGGACACATTATTACAGTATTCCCATTTTACAAATGAGAAATTAGAGTCACAAAGAAGTTTAGACACTTGACCAAGATCACACAGCTTGTATAGTAAACAAAGCAGCTGAGATATGAACCCAGGCATTTTAACTCCAGA
>NW_016865727.1:0-884 GCF_001698545.2 Rhinopithecus bieti | reverse complement strand
AAAAAAAAAGAAGTATGTTTTAAGCATAAAGACACAGATGGGTTAAAACTAAAATGATAAAGATGCACCAGGAGTGGCTATGTTAATTTCAAAGTAAGCTTTAAGACACAGAATATTACCAGGAATAGAGATGTTTAATGATAAAACAGTCATCACGACAATATAACAATCTTAAATGTGTATGTACCTAATAATAAGCTTCAAAATACATGAACTCAAAACTGACAGAATTGAAACAAGAAATAGACAAATTTGCAATTATAGTTGGAGAGTTCAACAGTTCTTTCTCAGTAATGGATAAAATAAGTAAACAGAAAATCAGTAAGCGTATATAAGACTTAAACAACACCTTGACTGGAGAGGTGGCTTACACTTGTAATCCCAGCACTTTGGGAGGCCAAAGCAGGCAGACCACTTAAGATCAGGAGTTTGAGACCAGCCTGGCCAGCATGGTAAAACCCCGTCTCCACTATAATAAAAATACAAAAATTAGCCAGGCATAGTGACGGGCACCTAAAATCCCAGCTACTAGGGAGGTTGAGGCAGGAGAATCACTTGAGCCCGGGAGGCGGATGTTGCAGTGAGCTGAGATAGCACCACTGAACTCCAGCCTGGGTGACAGAGAGAGACTCTGCCTCAAAAACAAAACAAAAACAAACAAAAAAACCCCACTTAAACAGCAACATCAATCAACCTGACCTAATCGGCATGAATAGAGCACTGCACCAAATATCTGCAGAATATACATTCTTCTCAAGCACATATGGAACATTCTCCAAGATAGACCATAAGCTGGACCATCAAACAGGTCTCAATAAATTTAAAAGGACTAAAATCATGTAATGTATGTTCTCTGATCTCAACAGAATTAAATTCAAAATCAA
>NW_016865726.1:0-338 GCF_001698545.2 Rhinopithecus bieti | reverse complement strand
TGGCCTCCGTCTTTCTCCTGGCTGGATGCTTCCTGCCCTTGAATGTCGGACTCCAAGTTCTTCAGTTTCTGGACTCTTGGGTCTACACCAGTGGTTTGCCAGGGGACCTTGGGCCTTCAGCCACAGATTGAAGGCTGCACTGTCAGCTCTCCTACTTTTAAGGTTTTGGGACTCTGACTGGCTTCCTTGTTCCTCAGCTTGCAGATGGCCTATTGTGGGGCCTCACCTTGTGATCGTGTGAGTCAGTACTCCTTCATCAACTCCCTTTCATATATACATCTATCCTATTAGTTCTGTCCCTCTGGAAAACCCTGACAGATGCTCCTGAGTTGTTTTTA
>NW_016865725.1:0-729 GCF_001698545.2 Rhinopithecus bieti | reverse complement strand
ATATACACTGTTAGAAAGATCTTGGGTGTATTCTGTTTTTTTAAGATTTTTTTGAGACTTTAGAAAATAATTTAGAGACGTGTGGTCTAAATTATGTTTTTTAAATTTAATTTTTCATGCAGTTTCTAAGGCAGGTGAAGCTATTCATTTTCTAAGTGATTAGGTGAATCTTTTTTTTTTAGTAGCTCAGTTATTATTATTATTATTTTTTGTTATGATTGTACCTTAAGTTCTAGGGTACATGTGCATAACGTGCAGGTTTGTTACATATGTATACTTGTGCCATGTTGGTGTGCTGCACCCATCAACTCGTCATTTACATCAGGTATAACTCCTAATGCAATCCCTCTTCCCTCCCCCCTCCCCATGATAGGCCCTGCTGTGTGATTGTTTCCCTTCCTAAGTCCAAGGGATCTCATTGTTTAGTTCCCACCTATGAGTGAGAACAGGCAGTGTTTGGTTTTCTGTTCTTGCGATAGTTTGCTGAGAATGATGGTTTCCAGCTGCATCCATGTCCCTACAAAGGACACAGACTCGTCCTTTTTTATGGCTGCATAGTATTCCATGATGTATATGTGCCACATTTTCTTTTTTCTTTTTTCTTTTTTTTTTTTGAGACAGAGTCTTGTTCTGTGGCCCAGGCTGGACTGCAGTGGCCGGATCTCAGGTCACTGCAAGCTCCGCTTCCCGGGTGCACTGTGCCACATTTTCTTAATCCAGTCTGTCACT
>NW_016865724.1:0-937 GCF_001698545.2 Rhinopithecus bieti | reverse complement strand
TAAGAACTAATATTATTAAAAGAACATTAGATAGAACTTTAGTGAGCTTGAATTTTCAGAAACTTATTAAGTATGACAGAAAACACTTAAACTATAAAAATCAAAGTCAGTAAGTTGGACTTTATCAAAACTAAAGGAAACTTCTGCTCTTCAAAAGACATAGTAGAAAATTAAAAGCAAGTTACAATATGTGAAAATATTTGCATAATAGTAACAAAATAGATATACCTGGAAAACATAAAGAACTGTTAGATTTCAATTAAGAAGACAAAGGAACCAATTCAAATATTGGAAAGAAGAAAATATGCCTCTAATTGAGGAATGGATAAAAGATCTGAAAAGGCACTCAACTAAAAAATATGTAGATGGTCAATATACACACACAAAAATATATTCAGTGTCTTTAGTCATCAAGAAAATTTAAATTCTAACCAAAATTGAATACTATTGTGCATCTGCTTAATATATGAAATTAAGACTAACACATTTTGTTGAGAATGTTAAGCAACTGGTAAATCTCATACATTTCTGTTGGGAGTGTAAGAAAATAAAACCATTGTGTATATGTACACAATGGCACAAAAGAATGAACTGTGAAATCACATACAACATGGATAAACCTCAAAAGTATGCTTAGTGATAAGAAATTAGAAAGCAAAATGTTATTTTATTCTGATAAGATTCTTGTATTGTCAAACTAAATTCTGGCAATAGAAAGCAAATCATTGGTTTCCTGGGGCTGATGGTGGTATACAGGGTGCAATGGGATGGGGCATGTGAAAAAATTTTGGGTAATGGAAATGTTCTATATCTTTTTTCATTTTAATATCATTTTACAATAAATTGCTTTGAGGGCCTTGTAGAAAATTAACTATACATATGTGTTTCTATTTCTGAATGTTCTGTTTTGTTCCATTAATCTATTTGTTCATCTTTA
>NW_016865723.1:0-772 GCF_001698545.2 Rhinopithecus bieti | reverse complement strand
GTCTGATACATCCTGCCATGATGGTCACTCACACCCTCTCAGGTGTTTAGGAAGCCCAATAACATCCCTTGGGGACGTAAGTAAGAGATCCACTCCTCAGCCTGTAATCACACCTTCCTGGCCCCTGAAAACATTTACCACCATAATCGGAAGCATGTCCTCCTAAGTGGGACCCATAACTAACTTCCTGTAGTTCACCCATTAGCTTTCATATATCGGACGTCTCCAGTATCAACACCCTCCCAGATACCCCATCCTGTATGTCTAGTTATCCCTTTGATGCCACCACTTATTGGCCTCAGATTCTTCATATGGCAAAAACAACCCTCTTGATATCCACAGTGAATATTATGTCAATACCAACTTCATCTCAGCTGACACAGTGTCCATGGTTACAGCTGCAAAGATCAAAACCCTGGGCTCATGCCCGATTCCTGTTTCATGCCCTTATCATCCACATTAGAAAACCTATCTGTCTGCCAGGTACAGTGGCTCAGGCCTGTAATCCCAGCACTTTGGGAGGCGGACGGATCACGAGGTCAGGAGATCGGGACCATCCTGGCTAACACGGTGAAACCCCGTCTCTACTAAAAATACAAAAAATTAGCCGGGCGTGGTGGCAGACGCCTGTAGTCCCAGCTGCTGGGGAGGCTGAGGCAGAAGAATGAAGTGAACTTGGGAGGCGGAGCTTGCAGTGAGCTGAGCGGAGATCACGACATTGCACTCTAGCCTGGGCAACAGAGGGAGACTTCGTCTCAAAAAAAAAAAAAAG
>NW_016865722.1:0-944 GCF_001698545.2 Rhinopithecus bieti | reverse complement strand
GTGAGACACAATTTGTCATTGAATAAGTGTTTTAAGAAAGTGGACAAAGAGAGGAGCCAGAGTATTGGGAAAGGGTCGTTTGTGGTGCATAGACCCAGAGTATAGACAAAATCTAATTCAGGCTTTGAAAAAGACACCTTATCACCCACACCCACACGTATTCAATACACCTCCCACCTTTCCTCAGGCATATCAAAGCACATCAAGTCCACTCATCTGGCTGGCCAGTGCCTTCTTCAAGAGAAATGGAGCCCTTCTCCAAGATCCTGACATTGATGCTGCCAGTGCCAAGATGCTTTTGAATACTCCCCCTGAGACACAAACAGGTTTTCCTACAAGAGTGATCCAAAACGGAGTGCGGGTCCTGAGCCCAGGGCTGTTTCCCGGCGTGCGGCCGCTGCCAATCACTCCTATTGGGGTGACCGCGGCCATGAGAAATGGCATCACAGGCTGCCGTATGCGGACTGAGAGCCAGTCATCGTGTGGCTCCCCGGTGGTCAGGGATACCCCAAGGAGGATCACAACTACAGCAGTGCCAAGTCCTCCAACGCCCGGAGCACCTCGCCCACCAGCCACTCCATCTCCTCCTCCTCCTCCGCCGACAACCACTATGAGTTTGCCACCAAGGGGACCCAGGAGGGTAGCGAGGGCAGCAAGGGGAGCTTCCGGAACCACGAGAGCCCCAGCGACACAGAAGAGGATGACAGGAAGCACAGCCAGAAGGAGGCCAAGGATTCTCTGGGGAATAGCGGGTACGCATCCCAGCACAAGAAGTGCCAGCGCTTCGCCGAGGTCAGGAAGGTCCCCAGCGACACACTGCCCCTCAAAAAGACACGCACTGAAAAGCCCCCCGAGAGCGATGATGAGGAGATGAAAGAAGCTGCGGGGTCACTCCTGCACTTAGCAGGGATCCGGTCCTGTTTGAATAACATCACCAATCGGAT
>NW_016865721.1:0-854 GCF_001698545.2 Rhinopithecus bieti | reverse complement strand
TTAATATTTTTAGAAAAGCACATACATTTATTTAATGTAAGTTTTACATAGGGAAAGGAAAACACAAAGAAACAGGAAAACTTGTGTATATTTATTCTAGGTTTGATGCAGAAGTGGATAGTGATGGAAAAGCATGTTGGATAAAAATGCATGATCTGATGATAGTCAATTGGGGAGAACTCAGCTATGCCTGTTTGTTCAGATTGCTGTCAATGATCTTGTGTTTCTAGAGATATACAGATGTCCATTTCCTCTGGGCATAGAGACAGCAACTGTCAAATGAGGGTTTTATGACCTGCTTCAGGAGAGAAGAATTGGGGGAAGGTGAGAGTTACCTTCCTGTTTCTGCTGTTTTCTAAATACCCCCATATTCTGGGGTAGTGTGTCCTGAACCCCATCACTCAAAAGTTACCACTGGTTTTATATCTCTGTATGATATATTCCAAGCTTTTCAACATGACATACAAAATTTTCTCTCTTTCCCACCCTCCTGTGATCTTTCTAGTTTCAATCACCACCACTTTCCACCTTTCATTTTGTATTCTATTGTCAAGGACTGCTCATACTTCTCATCCACACACAATGCTATTTTATTCCTCCCTGTCTGTATATATATTGTCTTCTCTGCCTAGAATGTGCTTACCCCTCTTTCTTTACTTGAGTAACTCCCATTTACTCTCCCTTACTCTGCTCAGGTCTTATCTTCTCTATGAAGCCTTCTTTAATGTACTTAGACTGCTAAGCTTCCTCTTTTGTATTTCTAAAAGAAATCCTGCTTCCCACTTTAAATCATTTTTATTTATTTTATTTATTTTTTAATTTTAAAATTATACTTTAAGTTCTAGGGTACATGT
>NW_016865720.1:0-940 GCF_001698545.2 Rhinopithecus bieti | reverse complement strand
ACACATGCCTACATATATGAGCACAGACCTGCATGCATATCCTTGTACACACACATGTAAACTGCTCAGGCACCACACCACATTGAGATCCAGCCCCACAAAAAAAGAAGCTGATTTATGTGTCCAATTACAAATATAATTACCTCTTTGATGCCGTTGGCACGACCATTCTGTGAACGCCCAGCACACCGCGTGGCAGGCAGGGATGAGATTCATGAGCGCAGATCAACCAGCACTGGGAATTTTAATTTTTATTTTACTTGAAATTCAACACCAGATAATAACAGCACTGCCTGGATGGAACGCACTTCCACATTCAATTACCACAGAAGCGATCCTTTTTAGCAGACGCCCTGGAGGCAGCAGGCCCAAAGGTGTGCGACTGAGGGAGGATAAAGAAGCCACAGCCCCAGTCCTCCCGCACAGCCCCCAGGGGGAGATCCTGGGAAGGCAGAGGCAAGTTGTCAGACCCAGGGCAAAGGTGCGTGCGGACGGGCTGAGCAATGTTCAAGAGATGTTTCTGGACTTGGCGGCATCCACCAGCTCCCAGCAGAGGGAGGAGGAGGAGCTGAGCCTCTAGGGCACCACCCCAGGATGCCTAGAACTGTGTCCTGTGGCTCAACAGAGTGGACTCCAGGAGTCAGGGCCCCAGCTATGAGGTCTCAGCGAGGTCTCAGCCCTCCTCGGGGCAGCCATGACCTCCTACCCCACAGCCCCCCACCCTCCCACTCCCTGATCTCCCGTCACTGGGTTGCCTCTGGTTCTGCCTGAGATCTGGGGTGACAAGGACGGGGGTGACGCTGTGTCGGCATGCAAGCCCTTTATCCCATCCTCCCTGGTCACAGCAGAGAAAACTGCACTGGCGTTGGGAGAAACAGCGACCCCAGCGACCCCAGCGACCCCCAGCGACCCCAGCGACCCCAGCGACCCCAGTGACCCC
>NW_016865719.1:0-550 GCF_001698545.2 Rhinopithecus bieti | reverse complement strand
TTTTGTTTTATTTTACGTTACATAAATTAATGAGAGAGAGAGTGAGTGAGAAGGAAAGAATTTGGCAGCCCAGTGGGGATAAAGTGCCATAAACTCTGATGAGTATGAAGAATTCAACTCTCAGCATTTTGTTTTTAGGGTGCATCCAAGTCGCTTTATGTACATTGATCCCAGTGCTTCTGATGCTGCATATATCCCATGGTATGCATCCACCACACTTGGTCCACACACTCTGTTATGGGCTGGACTGTGTCTTCCCCAATTTCATGTGTTAAAGTCCCCAAGTCCCAGTACTCAGAATGTAACCGTATTTGGAGATAGGGCCTTTCAAGAGGTAATTAAGGTTAAATGAGGCCATATTAGTGAGCCCTAATCCATTTGACAGCATTTGAAGACAAGGCCTTGGAAGACGTGATTAAGCTAAACTGAGGCTGACAAGTGGGGCTCTAATCCAATATGACAGGTACCCTCACAAGGATAGACAATGAGCCGGGTGTGGTGGTGGGCCTGTAATCCCAGCTTCTAGGGAGGCTGAAGGAGGATCACTTGA
>NW_016865718.1:0-941 GCF_001698545.2 Rhinopithecus bieti | reverse complement strand
TGAAAGCATTACAGTTTTAGTGGTAATTTATAAATTTACAATTTTGCATGCTATCAAATTATAAAATTTCTCCATTAAGACTTTGCTTAATGGTAAGTGAAAGAGAGAAACAGTTAAGCCAGGTATTACAAAATAATTTGAGACGTTTAATTCATTCAAGTGTAGTGACTTTATCATTTTAGAACAATTTAACTTTAGTCTCTTGAAAGATAACTATCATCAACTACTGTGTCATCATGGTACATTATGAAGTAAAGTAGAAATGGCCTTTCATTTTCTTGGGGCCAACTCCCAGGCTTAAATGCTTCAGAAATTAGGATAAATGATCATTTTGAAGGGAGGAATTTTCCTATTGCAAAAGATGCATTCAAAGCTTTCTTATAGATATTACTTGCTTTGAAAACGAAGTGTCTGATGAAGCTTGTCTGTAATTAGAAAACATTAGATAAACTCTTCCCATTGTAGAAACATATTGGAACAACTATTTCACAGTAAATCAGAATTTCACTATCAAGTTATGTGATAAGCTCTTCTGTATTACTCAGTAAATCATGAAGTGTGACAATAAGGACACTCAATAAGCTCCTAAGAACTGCATAATAAATCATGAAATTTCACAGTAAGTTGCACAATAAGCTCCACTGTATTAGTCTCTAAATCATGGGCTTCCACAAAAAGTTATATAAATAATTTCTTTCATCTTTACCATGTCTACTATTATTATGGGACATTCATCAGTTAAGGATAAAACTTACCAATAAATGGAAGTCTTTCACTGTAGCCATGTGTTATTGAGAAAAATAGGTATAATTTGTCTGAAATAGAAGGAAAAGCTATTGAGTTTTATAAATGTGAGTAAATAATAAAATTAATTCCAGCAACAATGTTAGCTTATGAGTGATATAGAATTCATTTATAGTAGATACTGTATTTTAAAACTC
>NW_016865717.1:0-943 GCF_001698545.2 Rhinopithecus bieti | reverse complement strand
CACATGATTATCTCAATAGATGCAGGAAAGGCCTTCGATAAAACTCAACACCCTTTCATGCTAAAACCTCTCAATAAACTAGGTATTGATGGAACGCATCCTAAAATAATAAGAGCTATTTATGACAAGCCAACAGCCTATATCATACTGAATGGGCAAAAGCTGGACACATTCTTTGAAAACCGGCACAAGACAAGGATGCCCTCTCTCACCACTCCTATTCAAAATAGTTTTGGAAGTTCTAGCCAGGGCAATCAGGCAAGAGAAAGAAATAAAGTGTATTCAAATAGGAAGATAAGAAGTCAAATTGTCTGTTTGCAGATGACATGATTCTATATTTAGAAAACCCCATGGTCTCTACCCCAAATCTCCTTAAGCTGATAAGCAACTTCAGCAGTCTCAGGATACAAAATCAACGTGCAAACATCACCAGCATTCCTATACACCAATAACAGACAAACAGCCAAATCATGAGTGAACTCCCATTCACAATTACTACAAAGATAATTAAATACCTAGGAATCCAACTTAGAAGGGATGTGAATAACCTCTTCAAGGAGAACTACAAACCACTCACTGCTCAAGGAAGTAAGAGAAGACACAAACAAATGCAAAAACATTCCATCCTCATGGATATGAAGAATCAATATCATGAAAATGGCCATACTACCCAAAGTAATTTATAGATTCAGTGCTAGCCCATCAAGCTACCATTGACTGTCTACACAGAATTAGAAAAAACTACCTTAAATTTCATATGGAACCAAAAAAGAGCCTATATAGCCAAGAAAATCCTAAGGAAAAAGAACAAAGCTGGAGGCATTATGCTACCTGACTTCAAACTATACTACAAGGCTACAGTAACCAAAACAGTATGGTACTGGTATCAAAACAGATATATAGACCAATGGAATGGAACAGAGGCCTCAGAAGTAACACCACA
>NW_016865716.1:0-943 GCF_001698545.2 Rhinopithecus bieti | reverse complement strand
AGAAGTTTGGCTAGAAAGATGAAGAAAAGATTTTGGGGTTTTAGGAAGAATGTACTGGTGGGCTGTTTCTTTCTTTTCCTAAACTTGGCCTCAATTTCTCTTTTAATTTCTTCTTTGAACCATGTGCCATTTAGTAGTCTGTAGCTTAATATACAAACATTTGGGAATTTTCCAGGTAAATGTTTATTATACATCAGTTTGGATGATTTCTATTGAGGTACATTTTATTCTTTTATTCTGTTACCTATAATCTGTTATTAAATCCAGCCAGTTTTGTTTTGTTTTGTTTTTTACAGTCAGATATTGAATACTTTGTCCCTGGAAGCTTCAACCGGTGCTTTTTATAGTTTTATGTGAAATCTCCTGTTTGCATCCTTATTATATCTACATTTTCCTTTAAAAAGTCAACAAATTCATAATGGCTATTTTCAAGTCCACATCTGCTAATTGCATTATCACGTTCATTTCTGGATCAGTTTCTTTTGATTATTTTCTTCTTCCGGTCACATTTTTTGCTGCCTCTTTGTTATTGTTTTATTGTACGTGAAAGACATTATGGTTGTTATATTGTTGAGTGTTTGGGTTGTAGTCATTGATCGAGTATTAAGTTTGTTTTGGCAGAAGGTTAAATTACTTGCAGACCCCTGTACCCTTTAGGCTTTGTTTGTTTGTTTGTTTTTGAGATGGAATCTCGCTCTGTCGCCCAGGCTGGAGTGCAGTGGCACCATCTAGGCTCACTGCAACCTCTATTGAGGCTTATTTTTAAGATACATATGGTGAGTCTAGGGTGGCCTTTACTCTAGGGCTAAATTAACTCTACTCATAAGTTGTGGCCTTTTGAGGTATCTACTGAAATCTCAAAGTGTTTAAAAAAAAAAAAAAAAGTCTCTCGATTCTTACTGGTCAAAAATCAACCACTTCCCAACCCTTTGGGAGCTCTAGC
>NW_016865715.1:0-844 GCF_001698545.2 Rhinopithecus bieti | reverse complement strand
TTCTCATGGTGAAGTTGCGTGGACGTGTGTGTGCGTGTGTGCAAGAGAGCGGGAGTGAGGTCCAGGCTGGGGCGGGGCTTCAGGCGGGGCGCCTGGGGGGCCGGGGAGGGGCCGGGCTGGAGCCCCGTCTGCAGTGGCCCCAGCCTGCCGGGCCCAGGAGAGAGAGAGAAGCATCTTTGCTACTAGCTGTTGCTGCTACCTGCCTCTGCCCCACGACGCCCCCCTGCCTTTTGAGATTAAGGAAAAAAAAAAAAAAAAAAAGGCAAAAAAATTTTTAAAAATGAAAAAAAAAATGATAAACCAGTGAATGTAAAATGCCAGAGCAGGCCCAGCCTGGCACGGGTGTGGGCCTGCGGCCAGCCAGACTCAAGCGGGCGATACCAAAGTCTGCCCCCACTGGGTGGTCTGCTCAGGAGACCCCCCACCATTGTGGCCATGGAGGCCTGTCACTGTCTTCTCGCTTCCTTCCAAAGGGGGTCCCCCAGCCTCTTCCAGGGTCTTCCCCTGGAAGTGGACGGCTGTGGGGAAGGTGGGGCACGGGGTTCTTTGCACAATTCAGTCCCCGGGGCCGTGGCAGGAGCGGTCATCTCACAGGCGGTGACACTGAGGCAGGGGTCTCAGGGTGCCCCCTCCCTGGATGGGGACAGTCCAGGCAGCCAGAATGGTTGGAGGTGAGACAGAATGAAAGGAAAAACGAAGAAAAAAAAACATTAAAATCAACAAAAAAAAGCAAAATCCTATTTTTTGAGAAAGAAAGATATTTATATTTGCAGTTTTATTTTAAAAGTTATTTAAGTTGAAGTAGCCTTCCCGGAGGTGGGGGGGGCGGTGGGTGGCTGGCGCA
>NW_016865714.1:0-855 GCF_001698545.2 Rhinopithecus bieti | reverse complement strand
GAATTCAACAGTCAGGCATTGGTGCCTTTCTAGGGGAGCATTATAAGAGGGCCCCCATAACTAAGTTGGAATTGAGAAACCACCACTTGCCTGTTCTGACTGTTGGATTTCTTCTTCTTGATCTTCATTGGGTGCATTAGAGTTGTTGGGCTTGGGTTGTTGTTCTTCCTCAGTCTTTTCTGTTAACCTCATTTCTTCTACAGTAAAGTGATCACCTGGGGAAATATAAAATAAATCTTGTCGTCATGACAACAGAGGCAGTTTACCCCCAATTGCCCAGACAATAGGTGCTAGGTAAGTTGTCATGACAACAGAGGTGCCTGGGCCAGCCTCACAGAAGCAAGTGTCCAATTATGAGCAAAGCTGAAAGGCTTGCTGAGCTACATACTGGTTGCTTAATCATTGGAGACACAGAGTTCTGGTCTGTCTTCAGCTCTGACTCCACGTTTTCTGTCTAATCTGGAGGCTCTAAAGCCAGAGAGGCAAGAGCATAATGACCTCTGGGGAATGGGAAACAATGCTGTGAACTCACTGTTAAAATCCTGACTCTAGCTTGTCTGGGCCACAATAGCACAAGGACTGTTCTCTCCTCCTAACACACCACCTCCCACCTCAGCTGCTCCAGGGGCACCCCTACCATATGTCTGCACTAAAAATATCTCACAAACTACCGCCTTGGTTTCATGTCCCTTGCTAAGGTCCCTTTCTGCTGAGGGCAGGGCTCCTGTCTCATCTAGTGGTTTAAATTTATCAGTCCCTGCCCTTTAGTCCTTTAGTTGGTCCCTGGGCAGTACGCCCTCTAGTGGACTAATCCGCAACTACATGTCCTCGAGTGGGACTCATTCTTCAAGAAAC
>NW_016865713.1:0-558 GCF_001698545.2 Rhinopithecus bieti | reverse complement strand
CAGGTGATCCATCCGCCTCAGCCTCCCAAAGTGCTGGGATTACAGGTGTGAGCCACCATCCCTGGCCAGAATTTGTGTAATTTTTATAAGAAGAAAAAAAATTTTCAAATGAGGGTGACCATTTCATTGTCCTCAGGACTGGATGCTATGTCAGGACAGGCAGATTCTGATATTTTGTGCCTCTAAATCTTAGACACTAAATGAGTCTAAAAATGAGCTGAAATCTCTGTGGGAAGGTCAGGGCTTCTTTGCCTTGGCGATCTTTTGGAGTTGGCCTGCTGATTTTAAAATGTTTTCAATTTCATATCTCTTACCATTGCAATCCAGTTGAACCCTCCTACGGTAACAAAAACATCCTCTTGATCAGTTTGAGACTCCAACATTCTTTATTTATTTAACAAAATTTACTTCTTTTCATGATTTTTCTTCTGATGTTCTACATATTTGTTTCTTTGTTTTATGTATGTATGTATGTATGTATTTGAGACAGAGTCTTGCTCTGTCACCCAGGCTGGAGTGCAGTGGTATGATCTTGGCTCACTGCAACCTCTATCTCCT
>NW_016865712.1:0-579 GCF_001698545.2 Rhinopithecus bieti | reverse complement strand
GAGGTGATCCGTCCGCCTCAGCCTCCCAAAATGCTGGGATTACAGGCATGAGCCACCATGCCTGGCCAGAATTTGTGTAATTTTTATAAGAAGAAAAAAAATTTTCAAATGAGGGTGACCATTTCATTGTCCTCAGGACTGGATGCTATGTCAGGACAGGCAGATTATGATATTTTGTGCCCTAAATCTTAGACACTAAATGAGTCTAAAAATAAGCTGAAATCTCTGTGGGAAGGTCAGGGCTTCTTTGCCTTGGCGATCTTTTGGAGTTGGCCTGCTGATTTTAAAATGTTTTCAGTTTCAGCTCTCTTACCATTGCAATCCAGTTGAACCCTCCTACGGTAACAAAAACATCCTCTTGATCAGTTTGAGACTCCAACATTCTTTATTTATTTAACTAAAATTTACTTCTCATGATTCTCCTTCTGATGTTCTACATATTTGTTTCTTTGTTTTATGTATGTATGTATGTATGTATGTATGTATGTATGTATGTATGTATTTGAGACAGAGTCTTGCTCTGTCACCCAGGCTGGAGTGCAATGGTGTGATCTCGGCTCACTGCAACCTCTATCTCCC
>NW_016865711.1:0-785 GCF_001698545.2 Rhinopithecus bieti | reverse complement strand
AATATAAGAGTGTATTAAGTAAAAAAGTAGAAGTCCCGCCTCATTTTACATCTCCAATTCCACTCTCCAGAGGTAATCATTGTTTTGTTTTGATTTTATTTTGTTTTTGTTTTCAAATGGAGTCTCGCTCTGTTGCCCACGCTGGAGTACAGTGGCTTGATAGCTCACTGCAACCTCCGCCTCCCAGGTTCAACCAATTCTCCTGCCTCAGCCTCCTAACTAGGTGGGATTATAGGCATGCACCAACATGCCCAGCTAATTTTTGTATTTTTAGTAGAGATGGGGTTTCACCGTGTTGGCCAGGCTGGTCTCGAACTCCTGACCTCAGGTGATCGGCCCACCTCGGCCTCCCAATGTGCTGGGATTACAAGCGTGAGCCACCGTGCCCCGCCAATCATTGTTAAAAGCTTGGTGTGTGGTCTTCTCAACTTTATGTGCATATGTATCTATACATAGAGAGAAAGAGAGACACTGTCTTCTAAGCAAAAATAGGCTGAGTCTTCATACTGTTCTACAACATTTTTTCACTTAGCACCTTATCACATTTTATATGTCAGTACGTACATGTCATTCTTTTGAACAGTTAAATAGTATTCCATAGTTTGAGTATAATAAACGAAGCTCTCATGTTTCCTATTTTTCACTCTTACAATGTGCAGTGAACATCCTTGAACATAATTCTTGCACACTGGTCTGAGTGTTTGTGCTGTAGCAGGTGGATCTCCTGCCGTTTACAGTCCTGGATCATGAAGTTGGCATATCAAAATGTTTAACAGGCCAGGCGC
>NW_016865710.1:0-530 GCF_001698545.2 Rhinopithecus bieti | reverse complement strand
AAGGTCAGGAGTTTGAGATCAGCCTGATCAATATGGTGAAACCCTGTCTCTATTAAAAATAGAAAAATTAGCCGGGTGTGGTGGCAGGTGCCTGTAGTCCCAGCTATTCAGGAGGCTGAAATGGGAGAATTGCTTGAACTTAGGACGCGGAGTTTGCAGTGAGCCGAGATCACGCCGCTGCACTCTATCCTGGGTGACACTGTGAGACTCCGTCTTAAATAGAAAAAACAAAACCTAAATGTAAGTTTAGAAATACAGGAGGGAAGAGTGGTGAGTATATGAGTACATCTGAGTGAATAAACGTTAAGAGATGGCTTGTGGACTTAAAATATCCATGCATAAAATTTTAAAAATACACAACAATAATCAATTGGAAGGGAGAAAATGGATTAAGAGTTCTAAGGTTCTGGCATTATGCAGAAGGAAATAAAGCTAAATATTAACATTAGACTTCACAAGTTAAACATACATGTAATTTCTAGAGTATTAAAAAAAAATAGAGCAACGTGTATAATTTCCTAATTAATTAA
>NW_016865709.1:0-774 GCF_001698545.2 Rhinopithecus bieti | reverse complement strand
CATCTCGGCCTCCCAAAGTGCTGGGATTACAGGCTTGAGCCACCGCGCCCGGCCAAAAAAATTTTTTTTAGTATACAATAGATGTACGTATTTTGGGGATACATGTGACAATTTAAAACATTCATACAATTTGTAAAGAGCCAATCCATGTAATTAGGATATCCGTTACCGTAAATACTTGTCTTTTATTGGAGCTAGAAACATTTGAGTTATTTTCTTCTTGCTACTTTCAAATATACACTAGATTATGGTAAACTGTAGTCACCCTCCTGATTTAGCAAACACTAGGTCTTATTTCTTCTATCAAACTGTATGTTTGTACCCATTAATTAACCTTCACTCACCACCACCGCCTCTTCTTGGCCTCTGGTAACCACCAATCTACTCTATGAGAGTATACTGAATAGGCACTCCATGAGATCCACTTTCTTTTCTTTTCTTTTTTTTTTTTTTTTTTTTGAGATGGAGTCTCACTCTGTGGCCCAGGCTGGAGTGCAGTGGTATGATCTTGGCTCACTGAAACCTCTGCCTCCCGGCTCAAGCGATTCTCCTGCCTCAGCTTCCCAAGTAGCTGGGATTATAGCCATGAGCCACCATGCCCAGCTAATTTTTGTATTTTTAGTAAAGATGGGTTTTCACTGTGTTGGCCAGGCTGATCTCAAACTCCTGACCTCAGGTGATCCACCTGCCTCAGACTCCCACTGATCTCAAACTCCTGACCTCAGGTGAGCCACCTGCCTCAGACTCCCACTGATCTCAAACTCCTGACCTCAG
>NW_016865708.1:0-303 GCF_001698545.2 Rhinopithecus bieti | reverse complement strand
TGCCCCTTTCTCCCTTCCCCTACTTCCTTTCCCTTCCCCTTTCACTTCCTTCTTTCCTTCCTTTCCTTCCTTTTCTTCCTCCGTACCCTTCCCTTCCTCTTCCTTCCTTCCTTCCTTCCTTCCTTCCTTCCTTCCTTCCTTCCTTGCTTCCTCCTCTCCTCTCCTTTCTTTCCTTCCTTCCTTCCTCCTTCCTTTTTCTTTTCTTTTCTTTCTTTCTTTCTTTCTTTCTTTCTTTCTTTCTTTCTTTCTTTCTTTCTTTCTCTCTCTCTCTCTCTCTCTCTCTCTCTCTCTCTCTCTCTCTCT
>NW_016865707.1:0-773 GCF_001698545.2 Rhinopithecus bieti | reverse complement strand
TAAACCTCAGTATAATTTTAAACAATAGAAGGAAAATGTATTATCAGTGAAACACAATCAATCTATGTGGTTTTAAAGTACATCCAAACATTATGTTTTTTTCTTTTTTTTTTTTTTTTTGAGACAGAGTCTCACTCTGTTGCCCAGGCTGGAATGCAGTGGTGTTATCTCGGCTCACTGCAAGCTCTGCCTGCCGGGTTCAAGCGATTCTCCTGCCTCAGCCTCCCAAGTAGCTGGGACTACAGGCATTCGCCACCACGCCTGGCTAATTTTTGTCTTTTTAGTAGCGACGGGGTTTCATCATGTTGATCAGGATGGTCTCCATCTCTTGACCTTGTGATCTGCCTGCCCCAGCCTCCCAATGTGCTGCGACTACAGGTGTGAGCCACCACGCCCAGCCTTAAACATTATGTTCCTTAAGGAACATATAATGATCTTTAGCTATTGGAAAATGATTATCAAAATGATAAGCAAAAGTTAGGAAGTTCATATGATGCCTCCAATTTTATATCTCTTTAAAAGTATTCTTGATCTTTAAAATCAAACAAAATTTAACATTGTCTTTGGCTACTACTGGCCAGAGGAATTCATAGCTTGTGTGACAACAGTGATCTTATTATATATCTTGTTTATCCAAGAAATGCATGAAACCCAAGCTAGTGCATGATTACGAGGTCATCTCTCACCGTGTTCTTAAACCTAGTGTTTATTATTCGCCAGATTTTAAGTTGTCTTTACCTAATTTTATGATGTATTTACCTTTGCCTGGAAAT
>NW_016865706.1:0-879 GCF_001698545.2 Rhinopithecus bieti | reverse complement strand
CATGTCATCTGAAAACAGAGACAATTTGACTTTCTCTCTTCCTATTCGAATAAACTTTATTTCTTTCTCTTGCCTGATTGCCTGGGCCAGAAATTCCAATACTATGTTGAGTAGGAGTGGTGAGAGAGGGCGTCTTTGTCTTGTGCCAGTTTTCACAGGCAATGCTTCCAGTTTTGCCCATTCAGTATGATATTGGCTGTGGGTTTGTCATAAATAGTTCTTACCATTTTGAGATACGTTTCATCAAAACCTAGTTTATTGAGAGTTTTTAGCATGAAGCGGTGTTGAATTGTATCAAAGGTTTCTTCTGCATCTATTGAGATTATCACGTGTTTTTTCCATTGGTTCTGTTTATGTGACAGATTTCATTTATTGATTTGTGTATGTTGAATCAGCCTTGCATCCCAGGCATGAAGCCGACGTGATAGTGGCGGATAAGTTTTTTGATGTGCTGCTGGATTTGGTTTGCTAGTATTTTATTAAGGATTTTCGTATTGATGTTCATCAGGGATATTGGCTTAAAATTTTCTTTTTTTAATTTTGTCTCTTCCAGGTTTTGCTATCGGGATGATGCTGGCCTCATAAAATGAGTTAGGGAGGAGTCTTTGTTTTTCCATTTTATGGAATAGTTTTATAAAAAATGGTACCAGCTCCCCTTTGTACCTCTGGTACAATTCTGATGTGAATCTGTCTGGTCCTGGGCTTTTTCTGGTTGGTAGGCTGTTAATTACTGCCTCAATTTCAGAACTTGTTATTGGCCCATTCAGGGATTTGACTTTTTCTTGGTTTAGTCTTGGGAGGGTGTATGTGTTCAGGAATATATCCAATTCTTGTAGATTTTCTAGTTTATTTGCATAGAGGGGTTTATAGTATTCTCTG
>NW_016865705.1:0-879 GCF_001698545.2 Rhinopithecus bieti | reverse complement strand
TATATATATATATATATATAGCTAGGGACGGGCGCGGGGGCTCACGCCTGTAATGCCAGCACTTTAGGAGGCCAAGGCGGGCGGATCACGATGTCAGGAGTTTGAGACCCGCCTAGACAACATGGCGAAACCCCATCTCTAATGGAAACACAAAAATTAGCTGAACATGGTGTTGTGCGCCTGTAATCCCAGCTACTTGGGAGGCTGACGCGGGAGAATCGCTTGAACCTGGGAGGTGGAGGTTGCAGTGCGCCAAGATCATACCACTGCACTCCAGCCTGGGCAGTAAGAGTGAGACTCCATCTCAAAATAAATTAAATAAATAAATAAAAGAAAGACCAAAATATTAGTACCGCTATTTTGCTTTTGGTGATTTTTACAATAAATAGTGCTGCAAATAACACCTTTGGGGATGAAAATTTTGTCTGTGTTTAGGATTATTTCTTTGGTCTCAATTCCCACAAGTGAACCCCAAGAAAGAAAAGATCTTCTCTCTGTCACCCACAAGGTCCTGACAACCCTATAACCCAGCAGGAGAGATGTGCCCCGGCCTCCCGCCCCGCCCCGGGGATTCCCATGAGATTGTTTCCTGGTTGTTGACGGACGGGGTTGGATTTTGATTTCTTGTGTGCGGGAACGTCTTCCCGCGATGACAGTTGGCCACTCCCCCTCTTTCCGATTTGCAAACGTCTTTCCGTGTCTTTTGCCCACTTGCCTACTGGAATCCAACTTTGTTCCTTCTCTGTGTGGTTTACATGATAAGATTATTGATGTTATTTCTATCACAGGGGCTATAAGTTTTTTTTCCAAGTCTATTTCTTGACTTATAATTTTAGTGTGAGTTTTGTTTTATACACAGAGATTTTAATTTAAAGGCTG
>NW_016865704.1:0-771 GCF_001698545.2 Rhinopithecus bieti | reverse complement strand
GGTGTGCCTGCTGAGCAGCTGGCACAGGCTTCTCGAGCGGTGGTGGTCGTGGTCCAGCATCAGTGAGGCTGCATGACCTGCAGTCCTGTGGGGTGGCATGTCCTAGGGATGCTTGGGTTCCTGCGGGGCCCCGCACAGGGCTTGGGTTTCTCATAGCGTGGTGCTGTGTCCCGAGGAGTGGCCAGGAGCAGGTTTCCCAGACAGCTCCCGAGTAGATGCTGCCAGGCTGTTAGGATAGACCCTCAGAAGTCACGGGAGGCCGGGCGCGGTGGCTCAAGCCTGTAATCCCAGCACTTTGGGAGGCTGAGACGGGCGGATCACGAGGTCAGGAGATCGAGACCATCCTCGCTAACCCGGTGAAACCCCGTCTCTACTAAAAAAAAATACAAAAAAAACTAGCCGGGCGAGGTGGCGGCGCCTGTAGTCCCAGCTACTCGGGAGGCTGAGGCAGGAGAATGGCGTAAACCCGGGAGGTGGAGCTTGCAGTGAGCTGAGATCAGGCCGCTGCACTCCAGCCTGGGCGACAGCGAGACTTGGTCTCAAAAAAAAAAAAAAAAAGAAGTCACGGGTAACTCTGCTGGATTCTCATGGTCAGAGGTGAGCCTTTAGGGCTCCAGCGTCCAGGAGAGGGGACAGCATGGGGGCAGGAAGTCCAAGCTGACCGGCTCCCGGGGATGTCCGGAGAACAGCAGTGCGTCTCACCTGGCTGTAACTGCCTCACCTGTGACCCCCCTGGGCACTCCCATCTCTACCCTGGAGAGGTAACTCCTG
>NW_016865703.1:0-876 GCF_001698545.2 Rhinopithecus bieti | reverse complement strand
AATCTCATATTTTTTTATTAAATACTAAGGAGGAGGCTGGGCTTGTGTGCTTAATAATGAGATTTGTCACAAATTTAATAGGTGGTAATATCTTCAGCAGAATACATTTAAAGAGTATTTTTAACCTAATTATGCATTGATGTATTAATGCTAACTAGCAACCAGAAAAGAAGGAAAAAAATAGTTATAAGAAAAGACTACATTCTAACAGAAAGTTATAAAGGATTAGACTTCAACAAAAGGTAATTGTCATTCTGAAAGAGGAAAAATTCCTTTACAAAACTCTGGACAAGATAAGTAAAACTTATAGCATTCAAGGTAAGTAATAAAAACTGTAATTGTTACATGAGATAATTTTATGGAGAATGGATGTGATGTGACAGAACTCATCCTGTCTTTACTGATAATCTGGATGAATACCAGTATTCATGGTAAGTCCAGAGTAACTTTTAAACATACTTCTGATGTTTTAACCTCATTAAATTAATGTTTAATTGAAATTACTTGCCTTCATGTCTCCTTTTCAAATCAGAGATACCTCACCAAGCATCACTGGTATTCCTCTGAGGTTTATCAAAACCTTTTCAAGGAAGCATCATTCCAAACCACCGAAACAGTGAAACTGGAGTCTTTAACACATTACCAATGTAAAACAGAACCCCCTCAGTAATTCCTGAGCCTTTCTCCATTTTTTCCCAGTTTTTTTTAAACACCATTTCATCTTCACATCTCTCATTTCCTGCCTGTCAGTGTGTCACCTTATTGTACAGATTAGTTTCTTCAAATTTATTTAAATAATTTTATTAAATGTTATGCATATTCTGGGCTAACCAGTCCCTTTAAAATAGGTGCTACTTTAAAATCAGCAAACATTTA
>NW_016865702.1:0-1894 GCF_001698545.2 Rhinopithecus bieti | reverse complement strand
CAATGAGAACATTTGGACACAGGATGGGGAACATCGCATACCAGGGCCTGTCCTGGGGTTGGGGAGGGGAAGGGATAGCATTAGCAGATATACCTAATGTAAATGATGAGTTAATAGGTGCAGCACACCAACATGGCACATGTATACATATGTAACAAACCTGCACATGTACCCTAGAATTTAAAGTATAATAATAATAAATATGAATAAATACAAATAAAGTACAGGCAAAATAAATAAATAAATGCTGCCTAATTCCAATTACAGAAATTTCAAAACAGGCAAAACTAAACATTAGTGTTAGAAATTAGAATAGGAGAATAGTGGGTATCCATCAGCATGAAAGATAGTGATGTAAAGGTGACTGGGGCTTGTGGAGTTCTGGTGATACTGTATCTCTTGATCTTGATGCTGAATGACCAGTGTGTTCATTTTGTAAAACTCATCAAGCTGTACACTTAAACCTTGTACATTTTATGTATGTATATGTTAATTAAAAGTTTTTTTAAAATAAAATAAAGGCATAGCATGATTTCATTTTCATTTGAAGTATTGTGTGTATTTGAAGAAAATGTCTCAAATAATTACTACCAAAATGTTGATGGTATTCACATCTGGATGGTGATATGTTAAGGGAAAGGACAGAGGGGTATAAAATGGTACTTTATCAGGAGAACCCGCTCCCGATGTTTAACATGGGTTCTTTTCTATTTCCTAAGTATCTTGGCTGGGTTGAGAAATAAAGGGAAAGAGCACAAGAGAGAAATTTAAAGCTGGGTGTCCGGGGAGATATCACATGTCGGCAGCATCCGTGATGTTCCCTGAGCCCTAAAACCAGCAAGTTTTATTAGCGATTTTCAAAAGGGGAGGGAGTGTACGAATAGAGTGTGGGTCACAGAGATCACATACTTCACAAGGCAATAAAATATCACAAGGCAGGGTGAGATAACAGGACCACCGGATGAGGTGAAATTAAAATTGCTAATGAAGTTTCCAGCACGCATTGTCATTGATAACATCTTATCAGGAAACAGGGTTTGAGAGCAGATAACCTGTCTGACCAAAATTTATTAGGTGGGTATTTTGCCCACCTGATAAGCCTGGGAGCACTATAGGAGACCGGGGCTTATTTCATCCCTTCATCCCATGGGCTTGGACCATAAAAGACAGGACACCTGAAAAGGGGCTGTCTATAGGCCTACCTTCAGGGTGCATTCTCTTTCTCAGGGATATTCCTTGCTGAGAAAAAGAATTCAGCGATATTTCTCCTATTTGCTTATGAAAGAGGAGGAATATAGCTCTGTTCTGGCTGGCTCACCGGCGGCCAGTTCAAAGTTACCTCTCTTATTCCCTGAACATGGCTGTTATCTTGTTCTTTTTTAAAGATGCCCAATTTTCATATTCAAACACACATGCTCTACAATTTGTGCAGTTGACACAGTCACGGGGTCCTGAGGCGACATTCATCCTCCTCAGCTTACAAAGAAGATGATGGGATGAAGAGATTAAAGTAGAGCCAGACATAGGAAATCACAAGGATATTCATTGGGGAAGTGATAAGTGTCCATGAAATCTTCACAATTTATGTTCAGAGATTACAGTAAAGACAGGTGTAAGAAATTATAAAAGTATTAATTTGGGGAACTAATAAAAGTCATGAAATCTTCACAATTTATGTTCTTCTGCCGCGGCTTCAGCCGGTCCTTCCGTTGGGGGTCCCTGACTTCCCGCAACAGTACTTGAGCTTCTTACTTTTTATACTTCTGTATACATCAAAAAATAAGTGTTTTGGCCAGGCGCGGTGGCTCACGCCCATAATCCCAGCAATTTCTGAGGCCGAGACAGGCAGATGACGAGGTCAAGGAGATCAAGACCATCCTGGCTAACATGGTGA
>NW_016865701.1:0-2376 GCF_001698545.2 Rhinopithecus bieti | reverse complement strand
TTATACATCATGATCAAGTGGGATTTTTCCCTGGAATGCAAAGATGATTTAATACATGCAAATCAGTAAATATGATATACCACATTAACAGAATGAAAGATAAAAGTTATATAATAATTTCAACAGATACAAAAAAATGACAAAACTTAACATCCTTTCATGATAAAACCTCTTAACAAAATAGGTATAGAAGGAATGTCTCTCAACACAATAAAAGCCATATATGACAGGCCCACAACTAACATAATACACAATGGTGTAAAAAGATCAGAAACAAGACAAGGATGCCACTCTTGACATTTCTATTCAACATAGTATTGGAAGTCCTAGCCAGAGCAATTAGTCAAGAAAGAGAAATAAAAGGCATCCAAATTGGAAAGAAAGAAGATAAATTGTCTCTCTTTGCAGATGACATGATCTTATATATACAAAATAAACAGCAGAAGCCAAGATGGTGGACTAGAAGCAGCTCATGTACACCACCCTCACAGAGAGGAAACAAAAGGGCTAGTGAACACTGACCTTGCAGACCAATAATCTCAGAAACCAAGTCAAGATCCATCAAGGAAGCAGTGGGAAACACAGAGGAGAGAGGAGTAAAACCTGTCTGAGCTCAGTGCAGAGCCAGGAACCAGGAGACCCTCCCCAACATGGGAAAGGGTGAGTGAGACTCCCCATCCTGAGGCATTCACACCCGCCACAAGAACCTGTGCAAGACTGGGAATGACAGAGTCTCCATGGCCCCCGTCATACACCCCACATTTTCCATTGTACTTCTGGACTGAGAAAAAGAGCCACCTGGATTTTTTGTGCAGTCAACTCTGGAGTCCAAGGGGACTTCTACAAGCCCTGGGTTTGGAGCAGACCAGCACCAGTGCCATAGCCCCAGTAGAGGCCACAGTCATGGTGAGTGGGAGCAGTAGGAGCTCTAGCCCCCTCACCAGACAAGACTCGGTGCTTGCTTTCAGCTCAACAGTACCACTTCTACATGAACTCAGCCAGCAGTCACAGCTTCCTGTTGTTCTGGGAAGGACCTGGACAGCAGAGTGGGAAATACCACCTATATCCACCACTGGTAGCCAGTCAGGCAATGCCTGCTGGAACTTCTAGTCCAGGAATCCCACTTCTGTTTGAATTCAGCAAGCGGGCACAGCCTTCTATTGTCCTGAAAAGCATGCAGATGGCAGGGTGGGTGACTCCACCTACCCCTGCCACTAATAGCCAGGCAGGCAATACCTGCTAGAGCTTCTAACCCAGCAGTCCCACTTCTGTGTGGACTCAGCCAGTGGGCACAGCCTCCTTTTGTCCCAGGAAGCACCCAGAAAACAGGGCAGGTAATTCCACCTTCCACCCCCTGCTTCTAATAGGCAGTTGAGCCATGCCTGCTACAGCTTCCACCCTAGTGGTTCTACTTCTGTCTGAAGTTGCCAATGGGCACAGCCTCCTGTTGCCCTGGAAACACCAAGACATCTGGGAAGGCAACTCCACCCTCCTCTCATAGCCAGAAGGATCACACCCTCTAGAGCCTTCAGCACAATGGTCCTGCTTCTGCCTGAACGTTGCAGGCACAATCTCATGATCCCGCAGGAAGCACTCAGACAGCAGACTAGAACTGACCCAGCAAGGACATAATCTGTCTGCCAATTGTATCCCCTACCAGATAAAGCCCCATAGACTAGAACACCCAGCAAAAGAAATGCAAGCACAGAGACAATGATCAGAGCGTATCCTCTAAGACCCCGGAGTGGACTAAAATTAAAGCCAGGTGACTGAACCTACCTTATAAACCAACAATCAAACCCCCAATGAAATCAAAAGTGATAAAAGAAAAAAACTAAAAAAGGCAGAAATTTTGAAAACAAGGAATATAAGCCCACACAGACGAGGAAAACAAAATATGCAAGAACTTTGGCAACTCAAGGAGCTACAGTGTCTTCTAACCTCCAAGCAACTGCACTAGTTTCCCAGCGATGGCTCTTATCCAGGCTGAAATGGCTGAAATGTCAGAAATATAATTCATATTATGGATAGGAACAAATATAATTGACATTCAGGAGAAACTTGAAACCCAATCGGAAGAACGTAAGAAATAAAAACAAGGCAGGGCAGAGCAAGACGGCCAAATAGGAACAGCTCCAGTCTCCGACTCCCAGTGCGAGCGACATAGAAGACCGGTGATTTCTGCATTTTCAACTGAGGTACTGGGGTCATCTCACTAGGCAGTGCCGGACAATCGGTGCTGGTCAGCTGCTGCAGCCCGACCAGCGAGAGCTGAAGCAGGGTGAGGCATCACCTCACCTGGGAAGCGCAAGGGGGAAGGGATTCCCTATTCCTAGCCACGGGAACAGAGACACACAACACCTGGAAAATCAGGTA
>NW_016865700.1:0-2135 GCF_001698545.2 Rhinopithecus bieti | reverse complement strand
AGTTTTTTCTTTTCAAATCAACAATAAGGTATTTAGAATAAGCAAATGATTTCAAGACTTGGTAGAGCAGTGCTTTAGAAGGATTTAACATTAGTGGCAGGCAATAATGTGGCACAAACATGTGTGCCTAAACAAGAATTACTATCATAAATTGAATCATACTTTTATAGCAATCTTAAGCATGATGTAAAAGAGTGAATGAAGAAAAGAGTCATTATAGGAACTCTATGTTTTAGCTCAGGATAAAATTAAACAAGTGATAAACACAATCTGGAGCTGCCAGAGAGGTCTGACAACCATTTCAGAGGGAAGAGTCCCAAGAGATAGACGTTTCATCCTGTAAGCTGAGTGCTAGAACAAAATGCAGTAGGTGCAAGATTCTTACAAAGAATATTTGTTTCCCTTTTATAAAATGTGTGCTTTTTTGTTCTGAATGTTCTCACTGCCATTTACGAACAGAATTTGAGTGACTCAAGGCCTGACCTCAAGGCTTTCATAATTGGAAAGATAGTAGAGTGGGGCATGTTTTGCAATCTGATCAATCAGCTCAGAACCTACATAAAAAAGTTGGGAAGTGGATGATTTTCCCAGTGAGTCTGTATTGATGAGGAGGGCCTAGCAGCATTTATATACAGCTCTCCTACAGCTTCTCCCTATCCTTGAAAGAGAATGCCATTAAAGGGGAGGAAGGACCTTAGGAGGAGCGACTAAAAACCAATCCTAACTCCAAAAGTTGCCTTGTTGAGAGTAGAAGGCAGAAATACCCCCAAGTTGGAAAATCCAAGCAAGTGTAGTCCAACATTTTAAGATTCCTTATCAAAAGTGATACTCTAGGGAAAATGGCCGGACTTACAAGTCACTTAACATCTTTGGGTCAATTTCTTTGTCTCTAAGGTAGTAACATGTATATCTAAGCTACGAAAAAGTAGAAAAGATCATTTTTAAATTGATACATAATGCGGAGGTGTGGTAGCACAAACCTGTACCCTCAGCTACTTCAGAGGCTGAGGTGTGAGGGTCCCTTGAACCCAGGAGTTAGAGACAAATCTGGGAAACATAGGGAGATTCCAGCTCTTTAAAAAGTATCTTAAAAGATACGTTTTAAAGTATCTTAAAAGATACGTTTTGTATTATTTTGTCAAAAAGTAAGGTATTATCTTGAAAACTGTCAGTAGAAGATGGACAAGTTACTGGGAAACAATATTATGCTGGGCATGATAAGCATCAATTCAATTTACTACCAGTTGAAGATGATATGGCTGGGGGATGAAGAAGACCAAAGGTTGGTGGCATGCTGTTTCAATTAATTATGGGCACTATACTTTGCAAGGTGGCACACAGGTTACATAAAGAAAATTCTCATAATTTAGATGGAATTATTTGGAAATGGTTATGGTTTGGATTCAGGACACTTGAATGGAACTGAAGCAGGAGAATAGGGTCTAGAGACAAGGAGCTTTCACTTGAGCCTGTGACTGGTCACAGGCCGAGTCTTCATTTGCATAGGGTGTAACTCCACTTCAGCCTTCAACTGGTTGCAGGACAAGTCTTCATTTGCATAGGGTATAACTTCACTTTAGCCTCTGACTGGTCACAGGTCAGGTGTTCATTTACACAGGGTGTAACCAATAGGAAACCTCTAAAGGGTACTTAAACCCCAGAAGATTTTGCAACCGGTGCTCTTTAGCCACGTGTTTCTTCAGCTCCTCCTCTGTGGAGCGTACTTTTGCTTCAATAAATCTATGCTTTTGTTGCTTCATTCTTTTGTTGCTTTGTTTGTGCGTTTTGTCCAATTCTTTGCTCAACACATCAAGAACCTGGATGACTCATCAAGACCCTACACTGGTAACAGAACCAAAGAAATGGGGGGATTGGTACCTGTCCTGGTGTAATAAGCAAAAGGAGGAATCCCAAGTCCCAGAATATCACTAGTGACCAGTATGTAAATTGACTGCTGAAAACTCACTCTTTTATATCGTTAAGGAGAGAAACATAAGGAGCAGGATCCTGTGAATTATGTTACTATTTGGTATATATACATGCATGTGTACTTCTCCATAAAACAAAAGTTTGTAAGTGCTACGGTTTGGATGTGGTTTCTTCTTGCTAAAACTCATGTTGGTGTTGAACGTGTC
>NW_016865699.1:0-1704 GCF_001698545.2 Rhinopithecus bieti | reverse complement strand
CAGAATTTCCTTCACAATTAACATTTCAAAACTTGCTTAAACCTTCAAAATAATTTTTTAACCTTTTAATGCAGGTAAAAATTCACATTCTTATGCCTCCTTTTAATCCTTTTACCAAAAGTGTATTTTACTTCCTTACACACCTTGCACATAAACTGTTTCTTCAATAGTTTTACATTCAGATGGCCTAATTACTTTTAAATTATACAACATTTCTTGCATAAATTCCCTTTTATAACATTTTTCACGACTTTCACAGACAGTCTTTGGCATGACTTAACTTTCTGACTTGTTGTAAACATCCCCTTCTTTAAACAACCAGTTAATTTATTTTAGGATGAGAATTTACCGTACAAGATTCCTTTTACATAAATTCTCCATTTTTTTAAATGTCAAAGATGATAACTGTTTTTTCCCAGAGCAAACTTCCTTCATGTCTGTGGACTAGACTGCCCAAGGCCATAAGATTAGAGGTTAGGATAACACAAGTTACACTGTTAACTTTCAGCAAATGTTACTTTTGTTGAAAACCTTGTGAGTTTGGGATTTTAATTAAAAGAAGGCTTTTTTGGTGTCCTGGGACATGGACAATAGTTATTTCTTTTGGCAACTGAAGGTTATTTAATACTTGGGTGATTAATTCCTCGTGGACCAGGTCTTGGCCTTTGCTGTTAATAAGACCTGGTTCAATCCAAATTTTTCCAAATGTATGAGCCACTCCAACAGCATACTTAAAATTGGTATAGCTGCTTCCTTCCTGGTTCTGTAAGTACTTTAAGGCTTGGCTGAGTGCAAACAGCTCACACGTTTGAGCAGACCAATTATTAGGCAATTTTCG
Source organism: Rhinopithecus bieti (assembly GCF_001698545.2). Classification (NCBI taxonomy): domain Eukaryota; kingdom Metazoa; phylum Chordata; class Mammalia; order Primates; family Cercopithecidae; genus Rhinopithecus; species Rhinopithecus bieti. The sequence goes on along the minus strand of NW_016865699.1, from coordinate 866 downwards.
TAACTATCTCTACACCTTTAACCATTGTTCCCTATTTCTCATTCAAACTTGGACATAATGGTGTGTGAAAAAGAGCCCCCTGCGACTGTAGTCAATCAAATCTCTTTAACTACATCTCAGCCTCTGCCAGTTTAAGGGTCAGAGCTCCGGCATCAGAAAGTCGTCAACTCAAGGGCTGATAAGAAGAATTTATCAACAACAGTATAGGTCTGAAAAAGGAAAGTTTTATTAGAAAGAAAGAACACTGCAGAAGAATGCAGCGAGGTGCCTCAGCGAGAGAGGACTGAGAGCGCTGTGGTGGATATTCCTTAGGAGCATTTATGAACCTTAAGGTGAAAGCTTGAGGGTAATTTGGACTATACTAGCCACGGAGGTTATGACAAATGGTTACATTTGTAGTTATTTTGGTGCCTTAATGTCAGCAAGGATTGCACAATGAGTTTCACATATAAATTCTGGTTACTACAAAATTTTTGAAAGACGCCTGGAACCAGATGCCGACTTTAGACATGTTGATGAAGACTCAAACTCTGTAAAATATTTGAGGAGATTTATTCTGAGTGAAATATGAGTGACCATGGACCATGACACAGCACTCAGGAGGTCCTGAGATGTGCCCAAGGTGGTTTGGGCGCAGCTTGGTTTTATACATTTTAGAGAAGCATGAGGCATCAATCAAATACATATAAGAAATACATTGGTTTGGTCCAGAAAGGCGGGATAACTCAAAGTGGGAGCTTCCAGACTATAGGTAAATTTAAACATTTTCTGGTTAACAATTGGTTGAGTTCGTCTAAAGACCTGGGATCAATAGAAGGGAAATGTTTAGGTTAAGATAAAAGATTGTGGAGACTAAGGTTCTTTTG
>NW_016865698.1:0-879 GCF_001698545.2 Rhinopithecus bieti | reverse complement strand
CACTCAGAGACACACCGGCTGAGACTGAAAGCCAGGCTTAGGTAGACACACGTACACTGAGGTGCTTAGATACACAAGTATACACACACACAGCACCAACATCCCCGATGTCACTGTGTGTGCAAAGCACCCTCGGGTCCCGGAGAATGGAGAACTCTTCCTCCCAGCCTCACACGTGGCCGGCCTCCACGGGAGGGATGGGAGCGAGGTTCTTACCAGGATTTCGCCCAGCTCGTCCTCATCGCAGTCAGCAGGCTCCTTCCCCAGGCGTGCTCTGGTTGGCTAGCACAGAGACACAGATGCGTCACAAGAAGGAGCCTCGCGTGTGGGACAGGGTGACCGCAGTGCGACCACCCCGTGTGAGCTGGAGGAAGGTGCTGCCAAGAGTCATGCTTTCTCCTTGGGAAGGCCCTGGCAGCCTCTGATCTGGAGACAAACGACCGTGGGCACGGCCTGCTCACTTTCCCACCTGTCCTGTCTCTTGGGCACTGCTTTACAGTCCTCAGGGATAATGATGGGACTCTCTCATGATGACCAGGAGGGCTCTGGCCACACAAGGCCCCTGGCTGGGGAGATTGAGCACAGGGAAGGGGTACCCGGGCTATGCAGACAGAGAGATCTCAGGGGGCATGCCAGGGCTGTCCTCGGCTCTGGCCCCAGGGCCGTGCCCCTGCCACACAGAGAGCTGTGACCCCTGGGTAGCCTGGCCCCACTGCACAGAGGGAGCCATGACCCCTGGGCGACCTGCCTCCACTGCACACCTGTGACCTCTGGGTGACCTGCCCCCACTGTGACCCGTGACCTGGCCCCACTGTGACCCCTGAGTGACCTGGCCCCACTGTGACCCCTGAGTGACCTGGCCCCACTGTGACCCCTGAG
>NW_016865697.1:0-1498 GCF_001698545.2 Rhinopithecus bieti | reverse complement strand
TTTTGTAGGGTATATGTCCAGGAATCAAATTTTTGCATTATTGGGGAGGTTTAAACATAGATCAGCAGACATTACCAAATGATTTTCAGGATCTGTATCCATGTAAATTCCTACCAGGAATGCAGGAGAATTCCAATTGCCCATGTTCTAATCAGAATATTGTTATATTCTAAGATTAATTTTAAATATTCTGATGGGTGTATAGTGGAAGCATAGTATGATTTCAACTTGTATTTCTTTCATGACTAATTATCTTCTATGTTAATTTTTATTTTGCGTGTTTATTGCAAAGTGCCTATCCAGAATTTTTGTCCATCATTTTGTTGTGCTGTTGTTTTATGAATTTTATAGGATTCTTAATATTATAATTGAGTCATCTTTCTTATACTTGCATGAGCAGTCTCCTCAAACTGATACTTGCCTTTTTTGTCCTTGGTATGATTTGGCTCTGTGTTCCCACCCAAATCTTCATAATACCCATATGCCAAGGGTGGGACTGGGTGGAGGTAATTGGGTCATGGGGATGGTTTCCCTTATACTATTCTCATGATAGTGAGTGTTTTCATGAGACCTGATGGTTTTATAACCATTTACATTTGCCCAGCTTCCACTCGCTCCATCCTGCCACCCTGTGAAGAAGGTGCCTGCTTCTCCTTTGGTTACTGCCATGATTGTAAGTTTCCTGAGGCCTCCCCAGCAGTGCAAAACTGTGAGCCAATTAAACCTCTTTCCTTTACAAATTACCCAGTCTTGAGTATTTCTTCATAGTGTTATGAGCATAGACTAATACAGTAAGTTGGTACTAGGAGTAGGGTACTGCTGTAAGATAACTGAGAATGTGAAAGTGACTTTGGAACTGGGTAATGAGCAGAGGTTGGAACAGTTTAAAAGGCTCAGAAGAAGACAGAAAGATGTGGGAAAGTTTGGAACTTCCTAGAGACTTGTTGAATGGCTTTGACCAAAATGCTGATGGTGATATGGGCAATGAAGTCCAGGCTGAGGTGGTCTCAAATGGAGATGAGGACTGATTGGGAATGCAAGTAAAAGTCACTCTTGCTATGCTTTAACAAAGAGACTGGCAGCATTTTGCCTCTGCTCTAGAGATTTTCAAAACTTTGAACTTGAGAGAAATGATTTAGGGTATCTTATGGGATAAATTTCTAAGCAGCAAAGCATTCAAGAGGTGACAGAGCATAAAAGTTTGTAAAATTTGCAGCCTGACGATGCAGTAGAAAAGAAAAACCCATTTTGGGAAGAGAAATTCAAGCTGGCTGCAGAAGTTTGCATAAGTAATGAGGAGCCAAATGTTAATCACACAAGCAATAAGGAAAATGTCTCCAGGGAATGTCATAGACCTTCACAGCAGCCCTTCTCATCTCAGGCCCAGAGGCCTAGGAGGGAAAGATGGTTTCATGGGCCAGGCCCAAAGCTCCATTTCTGTTTGCAAACTGAAGACTTGGTGCTCTATGTTCCAGCCGTTCCAACCATGGCTAAAAGT
>NW_016865696.1:0-785 GCF_001698545.2 Rhinopithecus bieti | reverse complement strand
GCCTCCCGGGTTTACGCCATTCTCGTGCCTCAGCCTCCCGGGCAGCTGGGATTACAGGCGCCAGCCACCTCGCCCGGCTAGTTTTTTGTATTTTTTAGTAGAGACAGGGTTTCACCGTGTTAGCCAAGATGGTCTTGATCTCCTGACCTCGTGATCCGCCCGTCTCGGCCTCCCAAAGTGCTGGGATTACAGGCTTGAGCCACCGCGCCCGGCCGAATTGCTGTATTTTTAGTAGAGACAGGGTTTCACCATGTTGGCCAGGCTGGTCTTGAACTCCTGACCTAGTGATCCTCCGGCCTCGGCCTTCCAAAGTGCCGGGATTACAGGCGTGAGCAACCGCTCCCGGCAGTTTTTGCATTTTAATACATAGCACTATCAACCACTCAGGGATTTCCTCTTGATTTCTCCCTCTCCATCCCTCATTGTTCAATCCAATAGCAAATCCCGTTTATTCTCCAAAAGCTGCCTCAAATATTTTTTACTTCTATTTATTTATTTCAGACGGGGTCTCCCTCTGTCGCCCAGGCTAGAGTGCAGTGGCGCGATCACGGCTCATTGCAGCCTCCACCTCCTGGGCTGAAGCCTCACACGTCAGCCAACCCTCAAGCCCCGCCCCAGTAGCTGGGACTACAGGAGTGAGACATCGCACACAGATAATCAAAAAACAAACAAACAAAAAAAAGGTTTTTTTGTTTTGGTTTGGTTTTTTTTGTTTTTTTGTTTTTTTTTTCTGTGGACACAGGGTCTCATTATGTTGCCTGGGCTGGAATTTTACTTCTTCTTTT
>NW_016865695.1:0-727 GCF_001698545.2 Rhinopithecus bieti | reverse complement strand
CCAGCCTGGGCGACAGAGCGAGACTCCGTCTCAAAAAAAAAAAAAAAGTAAGAATAATTTGAGCCGGGTATGGTGGCTCACACCTGATACCCCAGCATGCTGGGAGGCCAAGGGGAGAGGATCACTTGAGGCCAGGAGTTTGAGACCAGCCTGGCCAACATGTTGAGCTCCACCTCTACTAAAAATACAAGAATTGGCCGGGCACAGTGGTGGTGCGTGCCTGTATTCTCAGCTACTTGAGAGGGTGAGGCAGGAGAATCGCTTGAACCCGGGAGGTGGAGGTTGCAGTGAGCCGAGTTTGTGCCTGAGCAACAGAGTGAGACTCCATCTCAAAAAAACAAACAAACAAACAAAAAAACACACAGGAGTGTGGGCGGCTGCTGGGCCTGCCGTAACCACTGGGGCGTGTGTCCCCACAGCTCTGACACAGAGGCCCAAGGTCAGGGTGCCGGCTCGGTCCCCCCCGTGGAGTGTTCTTTGCTGGATACTCATGTGTCAGTGAGAGCAACCCAGCTCTGTGGTGTCCCTTATAAGGACGCTCATCCCGGGCCGCTCACAGCCGTGGTGGGGGGCCACCATGCCCAGCGCCAACTTGGGTCCTTCATCAGTTGTGTTTTTTGTGCTGGGCACTGTGGCTCACACATGTAATCCCCGCACTTTGGGAGACTGAGGTAGGTGGATTGCCTGAGATCAGAAATTTGAGAACAGCCTGGCCAACATGGTGAAA
>NW_016865694.1:0-1596 GCF_001698545.2 Rhinopithecus bieti | reverse complement strand
TACAGGCTTGAGCCACCATGCCCGGCCTATAGTTCTTTAGTCACATGGGAAGCCAATAAATGTATTGAGTGGGTATCAACAGTAAATGGAATAATAAATGTGAGGGCTGCTTGAAGGTTGAAGAATTACAACCTTTTAAATATTAGAGTTGAATGTACCAACTTTTCATCTTTATATCTCATCAATATACTAACAAATTCCTGAAAATTCATCAAAGGTAAAAGATACTCAAGGATTTTGCATTCCCAATTTTATAAAAGTAGAGGCTTGACAACTCTAAGACCTACTATACCTTACCTTGTTTGGTGGAGAGAGTTACTGTCCTCACCACAGTCCTGACATTTTCTTTTTCAGGACCTGGAACAGGCTCAGGGTGGAGTAAAAGACTGGAAACTCCTGAAGAACCCTCTGAATAAGGCAAGTCAAAGAACAGCAAATAATTTATGGAAAATAATGCTACTGCAAGTCAAAAGATTTGTTTTTGTAACTAGTTAAGTCCAATACAGACTGATATTATGACTATAAGCCAATCAGCCTTTCTGTATCTGTTTGCCTACAGTCAAACAGGGTAGTGGTGAGGGGAGCCTTGGGCAAGATGTGAAAACAAAATATAAAATTATTTTGAGTGACTTAGGCACCCAAACTACTTTTATTTACCAATAAGGCTAATATTATTCTAAAATTAATCTCAGAGGTATACTAGCTATCAGGTCTATCAATCCAACCTATTCTATTTAAATTTAATCATCTGAAAACATAACTCCAAGGTTCCTATAAAGCAAGCCTTAAAACAAGGTTCTTAGAACCATTTCTCTCTATATATACTACACTTCAAACTATAAATTTTAGGGTTAGAAGCTTGGGGCGGTGGATTACCTGAGGTTGGGAGTTTGAGATCAGCCTAACCAACATGGAGAAACCCTGTCTTTACCAAAAATACAAAATTACCCGGGCGTGGTGGTGCATGCCTGTAATCCCAGCTACTCAGGAGGCTGAGGCAGGAGAAGAGCTTGAACCAGGAGGTGGAGGTTGTGGTAAGCAAAGACTGCGCCACTGCACTCCAGCCTGGGCAACAAAAGTAAAACTCTGTCTCCAAAAAAAAAAAAAAAAAAATTGGGGGTTGGAAATACAGATCAGTCAGGCTGACGTAAGCTCCAGAAGAAAATCCTAGCAGCTCTTCAGGAATAACTCTTCTACTAGAAAATGAAGTTTTTCCTTTTTTCTTTTTTTTTGAGACAGTCTTGCTCTGTCGCCAGGCTAGAATACAGTGGTGCGATCTCGGCTCACTGCAACCTCCGCCTCACGGGTTCAAGTGATTCTCCTGCCTCAGCCTCCTGAGTAGCTGGGACTACAGGCACATGCCACCACACCTGGTTAATTTTTTGTATTTCAGTAGAGACAGGGTTTCACCATATTGGTCAGGATGGTCTGGATCTCCCGACCCCATGATTTGCCCTCCGCAGCCTCCCAAAGTACTGGGATTACTGGCGTGAGCCACCACGCCCAGCCTTTCCTCTCTTAATATAACTTCTTTTTAACCACTATAAGAACTTACAGAATTAATATAGTTCTTTTTTTTTCTTTTTTTTTTTTTTT
>NW_016865693.1:0-1597 GCF_001698545.2 Rhinopithecus bieti | reverse complement strand
CCCCCCGGCAACCCACACACACAGCCTCCCCCACCACCAGCACCCCGTACCAGAGTGGTGCATTTGTTATCATCACAATGGATGAACCCACGTTGACACATCATTGTCACCCAGAGTCCCCAGGTTCCATTGGAGTTCACTCTTGAAGATTCTACGGGTTTGGAGAAGGGTGTGAGGAAGTGTGTCCACCATTGTGGTATCCTACAGTTTCACTGCCCTGGCCGGGCGCGGTGGCTCACACCTGTAATCCCAGCACTTTGGGAGTCTGAGGTGGGAGGATCGCTTGAGGTCAGGAGTTCGAGACTGGCCTGGCCAACCTGGTGAAACCCCATCTTTATTAACAATACAAAGCTTAACTGGGCGTGGTGGTGCATGCCTGTAACCCCAGCTACTCGGGAGGCTGAGGTGGGAGGATCGCTTGAGGTCAGGAGTTTGAGACCAGCCTGGCCAACATGGTGAAAACCCGTCTTTATTAACAACACAAAGCTTAGCTGGGCATGGTGGTGCATGCCTGTAACCCCAGCTACTCGGGAGGCTGAGGTGGGAGGATTGCTTGAGTCTGGGAGGTGGAGGCTGCAGTGAGCCGAGATTGTGCCACTCTGCACTCCAGCCCAGGTGACAGAGCAAGACCTTGTCTTGAAAAAAAAAAAGAACTGAGCCAACAGGTTGAAACTGAAAACCTCAGGTGGATTTGGAATCAGAGAATCTTAAAAAGGCAGCTGAGGAAGGGGCTTGGAGACGTCCAGTCCAGGAGTCAGTAACCACTGCCTTTGGGCCACCTCTGGCCCACAGCCTGGTTTTACATATGGCCCATGGGCTAAGAATGATGATCTCATTTTTATTTTTATTTTATTTTGCTTTTCTGAGACAGAATCTCATTCTGTCGCCTAGGTTGGAGTGCGGTGGCGTGATCTTGGCTCACTGCAAACTCTGCCTCCTGGTTCAAGCCATTCTCCTGTCTCAGCCTCCCGAGTAATTGGGATTACAAGCGCCCGACGCCACACCCAGCTAATTATTGTATTTTTAGTAGAGACGGGGTTTCGCCATGTTGGCCAGGCTGGTCTCAGACTCCCGACCTCAAGTGATCCTCCTGCCTCAGCCTCCCAAAGTGCTGGGATTACAGACGTGAGCCACTGCGCTCGGCCTCCATTTTTAAATGATTGGGGAAAAAAAAGCCAAAGGCAGCCTCCCTTCTATCCGCCGCCAAAAAAAGCAAAAAACAAAAGTCGAAAGAAAAGGCCGTGACACATGACAATTATATGGCATTCCGATTTTAGCGTCCAGAAATAATGTTTTACTGGCACACAGCTCTGTGCATTCTGCTACCGTGGTGTAGTTAAGTCACTGCCGTAGAGAGTGGCTCCACTGCAAGGCTGAAAACACTGGGTATCTGGACTCTTACCGAAGAAGCGTGTTGGCCCTTGAGTTCATCTCGTGTGCTTTGCAGTTGGCAAAACTGAGGCCTGGCGGTTTCACGAGTTAGTGGTCATGCTGGGACTTGATCTTGGAACTTTGTACTTTAGCATTTGTCGTGTCATCTCAGCCCCTGTGTTGTCGGAGCTCTAACAGTTAACTTCAGAGAATTGCATCGAGTATA
>NW_016865692.1:0-799 GCF_001698545.2 Rhinopithecus bieti | reverse complement strand
AGCGCATTGTATCTTATGATGGAAAAGGAAATATCCTCATATAAAACTAGAAAGAAGCTTTCTGTGAGACTGCTTTGTGATGTGTTAATTCATCTCACAGAGTTACATGATTCTTTTCATAGATCAATTTGGTAGCACTGTTTTTCGGGAATCTGAGAAGGGGTATTTTGGATCACATTGAAGCCTATGGTGACAAAGGAAATATCCTCAGATTTAAGCTAGAAAGAAGCTTTCTGAGAAACTTCTTGTAATGTGTGACTTCATCTTACAGAGTTACACTGTTCTCTTAATTGAGCAGTTTGCTAACACTGTTGGAATCTGCAAAGGGATATATTGGAGCAAATTGAGGCCTGTGGTGAAAGCAGAAATATCCTTAGATAAAAAGTAGAATCTTTCTGAGAAACTGCTTTGTGATGTGTGAATTCACCTCACAGAGTTACACTGTTCTTTTCATTTGCCAGTTTGCTAACCCTCTTTTCTTGGATTCTGTAATGGGATATTTCTGAGCATATTCAAGCTTATATTGAGAAAGGAAATATCCTCATATAAAAACCAGAAAGAAGCATATTGAGAAACTGCTTTTTGATGTGTTAATTCATCTCACAGAGTTACATGATTCTTTTCATATATCAGTTTGGTAACACTGTTTTTGGGGATCTGAGAAGGGATATTTTGATCACATTAAAGCCTATGATGACAAAGGAAACATCCTCAGAACAAAAAAACCCAGAAAGAAGCTGTCTGAAAACCTTCTTTGGGCTGTGTGAATTCATCTCACAGAGTTACACCTTTCTTTTCA
>NW_016865691.1:0-1947 GCF_001698545.2 Rhinopithecus bieti | reverse complement strand
TTGTGATGCTGCAACCAAAAGAATTCCTTTGTACTTCTGTAATCTTACATATCCTGTATGCATCGGGTTATAAAAGCAGGCATATGTATCATTCGGGGCCCTCCTGTATGTTGTGGAACGGAGGGACCAAGTTCGAACTTGCATTAAAGATCCTTGCCGCTTGGCTTTGACTCTGGACTCTGGTGGTCTTCTTCGGGGAACAAACGGTCTGGGCATAACAAACCAACTTGTCCACTCTGCTCTTTTTTTTCCTCCATTTTTTCCCTCTGTATGCATAGGCTTGTGTATTTTTTATTGACCTTTCTTCAAGTTCACTTACTCTTGTCTTCTACCATACCCAGTCTGTTGTTACCCCCATCAAGAATGTTTCTAACTCCAGATATTTAATTCTAGAGTATATTCACTTGATTTCTTTTATTGATTCTAATTGTTAAAATTCTCCTCCTTTTCATCTGTTTTGTCCATCTTTCCTTCTATTTTAAAAAGACATATTTATCATGGTTATATTAAAGTTCTTTTTTAAACTCCTGCATCTCCTAGCATGGGATTATCTCCCAGTTGTTGCCTTTTCTCTTGATGTTTATCACCTTTTCCAGTATTTTTCTGTGACTAATTTTTTTTGTTGTTGCTGTACTGGCTAGTCTGGATGATGCCTTGTAGAATCTCTGGGTCATGTTTTCCACCTTTGAAGAGTGTTGAGTTTTGTTCTGGCAGGCAATTTAAAGTACCAGAGGATCATCTTGATACTGTTGAGACTTGGCTTTAGGTTTTGTTAGAGTAGATACCTTTCCTTACTTCCAGGGTGGTGCCTGCTCTTAGGGCATGAGTCAAAATCCTAGCGAATGGTGTTTCTGAGGTCTTAACTAAAAGTTCAAGATAAACCCTAAGTTTGCTCTGCTCAGACCTAGTATCAACTTCTAACTGCTAGCTTACTAATACTGTGCAGTCTCTAACAGATCTTCAGTTCTCTAGCCTTCCAGTGGCTCTTTTCTCCTAGGCCTCTTTTAGTATCACTCTATGCAGAAGCAGCTTAGCGGTTGGCAAAGGATCTAAGAAGGAATTTTAATGTAGATTTGTAGGTGCACCTCCCTATGGATTTCTTTTCTCTGGAACCCTGCCCACCAAATCCTAGCTGCTTGGCAGGCCTGAAATCTGATCTCTATCTCTTCTGCTTAGTTTGGCCTTCTCAAAGAAAACCATGTTGAAATTGGGGCTTACTTTTTGTGCCTTTCTTTTCTCAAGAATTATAATCCTGTGTTGGTTTCTGTTCAATGCTTGAAAACATTTGTTTTGTATCTTTTATTAAGCTGCTTAGTTGTTTATGATAGGAGGATTATTTGTCAGCAACTCCATCATGGTGCAAATAGAAAAAAATCACTCCGTTCATATAAGATGTTTCAAATACAGGTTTATTTCTGGGTTTTATATTTGATTCTACTGATCTACTTGTCTTTCTCTGTGCCAAGGCCTCACTATTCTAATTTCAATTGCTTTATTATAAGTCTTACATCTGGTAGGGCACATCCTGCTATCTTTTCTCTCTAAGAGTGTCCCAGTCTTTGCTTGCTCCTTTACATTTTTGTATTAGTATTAGAAGTGGCTTGCTGAGTTCCATAGAAGTCCTATTTATATATTTTTTGGAATTGCATTAGATCTATAGATTAATTTTAAAAAGACTGCCGTCTTTGAGATTTTGAATCTTCCTGTTTGTGAACATGGTATCTCTCTGCATGTATTTAGGTCTTTATTAAAGTTTCTCAATTAAATTTTATAATTTTTTTCACAACGAGACACATTTTATAAAACTTACCTAAAATAAAATATTTTATGTTTTTTGCTGCTATTGTAAGTAGTATTAAAATAATTAAATTTTCTAGATTTATTTTGTTTTGACACATAATAATTATAATATTTATGGGGTATAGTGTAATTTTCCATATAGACATA
>NW_016865690.1:0-1947 GCF_001698545.2 Rhinopithecus bieti | reverse complement strand
GGTTCCAGAGACAGACTGAGGTTAAAACCCTCAGCTGTGTAATCTTGAGCAAGTTACTTAATTTCTTTAGGCTACAGTTTCTCTCACCTATAAAATAAAGATAATGATAGTATCTGCTTCATAATAATGATGTGTGGATGAAATTATTAGGATATCCAAAGTAACTGGCAATTATTATTATATTACTTTAAGAGTATGTCCATTGTATATAAGCTTTAATCACCTCTCTGTAAATTAAGTAGCTACTTCTTCCCCCATCTCAGCTTATAGAACATCATTCTCTTAATAGAAAGTAAAGGGCATCCCTGTAGAATCAAATTGTCTTTCAAAAAAAAGTCTTCCCATACTCTTCATTTGATAATGAATTTCTTCTACCAACATAACTGAATTCAGAAACCTGCCCTTCCCTTAGATAATACTTTTAACTTTTCAAAGTGGTTGAGCTTAGTGATTAGTTTGCTATTATTAATTTTCTTTTCATTAATGAAACTGAAAAATCATGTCTCTGTGGGGCAGTATAGCCTTCTATGTGAGGTTTTGCAAGACCTAAGGCACTAATCTTTCCATTGGCATATCTGTCTTAGATCCTCAAACTGAGTGACAGAGGGTGTGTGCAGTAAAGGTATGATGATTGTGACACAGTTTTAGCAAGCTTTCCTTAAAATCATTTTAAGGTTCTGACTCCCAGTCCAGCAATGAAGGCCTTTCGTTATTTCTAAGTATTCATCTGCTATCTGTTCACCATTTACATACGGTTCATCAACAGTTTATGGCAACTTTACCATCACTGCATATGGTCCATTAACAGTAGACAGCTGTCAGTAAGACAAGACTACTCAAGCCCTTCTCCAACCATGAGGCTTCAACAAACAGAGAGAGAGAGAGAGTCTGAAGCAGCCACCTGCTGAGACCATCTTAATCTGGCACTAATTAACTTCATTGGCTGGAGTCCTGAGAGAGCATCCAGTTCAAAGAAAATGTCGGGCTGAAATGTCTGCCTGAGTCAATCCAGTTACGCTATTAAGAAATATCACCCATATCCATATGTATCCATTTATCCATTTCAAAATATGTTTTGCCTGTGCAGATATGCTCTTATTATGGAAACAACTTGAAACAATGCCTCATTTTGATGAAAATTAGAATATCTAACACCCAAATTAAAATGGCAGCAGACACACCTATTGGACACTTTCTTTGTACATAGCAGTCTGCTGAATGTGTTCAAACTGTATTTTACACAACCAGAAAAACAGAAAGCATACTCTTCTAAAGTATTAAATAGAATACAGTAGAATACTATCAAGTTAGGTTTCAGTTATCTGTGAGGTACATAATTTCTAATGAAACCCAAATAGAAATTCATTCTCTGGCTCAAAGGATTACGTGATCTAATATGAACCATCTGTTGCATGTGCATTTATGAATAGTGACTTAACAAGACGAAAGAATGATTCAATAGGTTGTGCTAAAGAGATACCCGACAATAAAAATGGGAGTAAAACAGTAATTGTCTGAAATAATTTCATTAATGCTTTAAAACTGGTAAACTCACTGAATGAAAGAGATTGTGAGGACAGAATTTGTATTCTGACATTCCCATGAACTGTAAGTTATGTGCTTGAATTTCTTTCTGTGTAGTATTCTCTAGCTTTGCATGCCAGGGAAGCTCTTCCTTTATCTATTTGGCTATTTCAGTTTGTTTTCTTAATTCAAACATATAAGATGGCCACAAATGGTCACTTATAAAACTTCAAGTTATTTTGTATGTTGTTTCAATGGCTTTGCATGACAAAGTTCTTCCTTCATCTCAATGGCTAACTCGATTTCAAATATATGACTATGCTAGACATAAATTACAAAGACTATATACCTGCAAAGGATTTTACACTTAACTTGTTATATACATTAAGACAGGCAGCCTATTTTTTAAATTGTCTTCCAAAA
>NW_016865688.1:0-879 GCF_001698545.2 Rhinopithecus bieti | reverse complement strand
GGCCGGGCGCGGTGGCTCAAGCCTGTAATCCCAGCACTTTGGGAGGCCGAGACGACCTCACGAGGTCAGGAGATCGAGACCATCCTGGCTAACACGGTGAAACCCCGTCTCTACTGAAAAAATACAAAAAAACTAGCCGGGCGATGTGGCGGGCGCCTGTAGTCCCAGTTACTCGGGAGGCTGAGGCAGGAGAATGGCGTAAACCCGGGAGGCGGAGCTTGCAGTGAGCTGAGATCCGGCCACTGCACTCCAGCCCGGGCTACAGAGCGAGACTCCGTCTCAAAAAAAAAAAAAAAAAAAAAAAAAAAAAAAAAAAAAGACAAGGAATATTGTCAGGGATAGGGAGGTCATTTCATAATGATGAAAGGTTCTGTTCATCAAGACCACAAACAATCCTAAGTATGTATGCATGTATATCAGATCTTAAAATTAAAATAAGCTACATCTAACAGAACCAAAGGAAGAAACAGACAAATCCATAATCATAGTTGGAGATTTTAATACCACTCTCATAGTAATAGACAGAAGCAGCGGACAAAAGTTTAGTAAGGATTTAGATTTGAACAGCACTATCAACCAATTGGACTTAATTGACATTTATAGAAGCGTATACCTTATAACCACTTGATGTATATATATATTTGTCAAGTGCATGTGGAATGTAGAACACTTACCGGGCCATAAAATAAGTGTCAATAGTTTCAAAAGATTGAAATACAGAACATGCTCTATGACCACAATGAAATTAAAATTAGGAATAAATAACAATGAGATATCTCGAAAATTCCTAAGTGTTGGAAATTAAACAGCATAGTCTCAATGACCAAATAAGATAATGAAATAAGTTTTAAAAACTTTTAACTAGGCCAGGCGCGGTGG
>NW_016865687.1:0-944 GCF_001698545.2 Rhinopithecus bieti | reverse complement strand
TAATAGTATTGCCTAGGTTTTATTCTAGAGTTTTTATGGTATTAGGTCTAGCATTTAAGTCTTTAATGCATCTTGAATTAATTATTGTATAAGGTGTAAAGAAGGGATCCCATTTCAGTTTTCTACATATGGCTGGTCAGTTTTCCCAGCACTGTTTATTGAATAGGGAATCCTTTCCCTATTTCTTGTTTTTGTCAGGTTTGTCAAAGATCAGATGGTTGTAGATGTCTGGTGTGACTTCTGAGGCTTCTGTTCTGTTCCATTGGTCTATATCTCTGTTTTGGTACCAGTACCATGCTGTTTTGGTTACTGTAGTCTTGTAGTATAGTTTGAAGTCAGGTACCGTGATGCCTTTAGCTTTGTTCTTCTGGCTTAGGATTGTTTTGGCAATGTGGGCTCTTTTTTGTTTCCATACATACTTTAAAGTAGTTTTTCCAATTCTGTGCAAACAGTCATCAGTAGTTTGATGGGGATGGCATTGAATCTATAAATTACCTTGAGCAATATGGCCATTTTCATGGTATTGATTCTTCCTATCCATGAGCATGGAATGTTCTTCCATTTCTTTGTGTCCTCTTTTATTTTGTCGTGCAGTTGTTTGTAATTCTCCTTGAAGAGTTCCTTCACACCCCTTGTAAGTTGGATTCCTAGGTATTTTATTCTCTTTGAAGCAATTGTGAATGGGAGTTCACTCATGATTTGGCTTTCTGTTTATCCATTATTGGTGTATAGGAATGCTTGTGATTTTGCACATTGATTTTGTATCCTGAGACTTTGATGAAGTTGCTTATCAGCTTAAGGAGATTTTGGGCTGAGACGATGGGGTTGTCTAAATATACAGTCTTTTCATCTGCAAACAGGGACAATTTGACTTCTTCTTTTCCTAACCAAAATACCCTTTATTTCTTTGTCTTGCCTGATTGCCCTAGCCAGAACTTCCAACA
>NW_016865686.1:0-480 GCF_001698545.2 Rhinopithecus bieti | reverse complement strand
AATAAATAAATAAATAAATAAATAAATAAATAAAACAAAGTGAAACAAAAAACCTTGCTATTTGTTGTTGTTGTGGTTTTGAGACAGAGTCTCAGTCTGTCGCCCTGGCTGGAATTCAGTGGCACCATCTCCGCTCACTGCAACCTCAGCCTCCTGGTTTCAAATGATTCTCCTGCCACAGCCTTCCCAGTAGCTGGGACTATAGGTGTGTGCCACCATGCCCTGCTAATTGTTTTTGGATTTTCAGTAGAGATGGGGTTTCACCATGTTGGCCAGGATGGTCTTGATCTCCTGACCTCAGTTGATCCATCTGCCTCGGCCTCCCAAAGTGCTGGGATTACAGGTGTGAGCCACCGTGCCCGGCCTGTTATGTTTTACACAGACTTCAATAACTGCTGCTTTATCTTACTTCAATTTTATCTTGAAAGTTTAAAATATATTTTTAAAAAGGGGTTTGAGGTTTATATCTTTATCAGAAGG
>NW_016865685.1:0-449 GCF_001698545.2 Rhinopithecus bieti | reverse complement strand
CTGGAGATGGAGTCTCGCTCTGTTGCCCAGACTGGAGTGCAGTGGCGCGATCTCAGCTCACTGCAGCCTCCACCTCCTGGGTTCAAGCGATTCTCCTGACTTCAAGTGATCCGCCTGCCTCGGGCTCCCAAAATGCTGGGATTACAGGCGTGAGCCACTGTGCCCAGCCCAGAGCTCTTTATATATTCTGGATACAAATTCTAGGTCGGCTATGTGATTTGCAAGTAGACTCTTCCAAACCACAGCCTGTCTGTTCACCCTAACGGTATAGTTTTTGGCATAGAGCAGAAATCATTAATTTGGATGAAGTCCAATTCATCAGTTTCTTCCTTTATGGCTCATTCTTGGGCGTCATCCCTAAGAACTCTTTGCTTAACCTCATGTCTTGAAGATTTTGTTTTGTTTTAAGGAGCAGAGAGTTCAATAGGCAAGAAAGAAGGAAGAAAAAA
>NW_016865683.1:0-2130 GCF_001698545.2 Rhinopithecus bieti | reverse complement strand
GATTTTATACTTAGAATCGTTACAAAATTATTATTTCCCTTTTCATGATATAAAGATTATTGTAGATTCGCTGTTTTCCATTAAAAGAGAAAGTATAGCCTTTGACAACAGCAGAAGTCACAGGCATTAATAAAAACCTGCATAAAATTAGGAGTAGTGATACTTGGTTTCCACTTCAAAATAGAGGGCACACAGCAGATCTTTAAACGTGTCAATATCTGTTAACATCTAGGAAAAATTTCAGGCATTGTTGTCAATCAATACAAAAAATAATCTGAAAATAAGATACTTTTGAGAACTTAATTATGTAGGTCTGATAGAAATCAATAGATTGATGGTAATTATTTTTTTAAAATCCACAAAATGCAGGGGTTATATTCAAATGTCAATGTAAATCTACTTTAAGAAATTCGCTGCTTGGGTTTAGGTGGATCTTCATTGTGTTTGGTTGAAGTCAAAGCATATCTTTATGTTACAGATGACAATTTTGTTCCGCCAGCATTTCTCATATGTTCTGGTCTCATGACACTTTTACATTCTCAAAATTACTGAGGACCCCAAAAGCTTTTGTGTATGTGACTTATAGTTAGTATTATTTGTTGTATTAGAAATTAAACTAAGAACTTTTGAATTTACTATTTATAATTCATTTAATTAAAAAACCCCTCATATGAGTAATAATGTATTTTAACGAAAAATAACTAGAGTTTTAAAATGAGATGAGAGGCAGAGAGCTATAGTTTGAAAACAAATAAATATTTTAATAGCTGTTGTAGATAATGGTGGAAAATCTTTTGTGATACTACAATAAAACTCGAGAAACAGAAAAACAGAAAAGTTTCTTTCTTTCTTTCTTTCCTTCTTTCTTTTTCTTTTTTTTTTAATGAAATCTTGCTCTGTGTCACCCAGGTTGCAGTGCAGTGGCAAGATCTCAGCTCAATACAACCTCCACCTCACAGGTTCAAGTGATTCTCATGCCTCAGCCTCCCGAGTAGCTGAGACTGCAGGTGCGTGCCACCATGCCCGGCCAGTATTTGTATTTTTAGTAGAGACAGGGTTTCACCATGTTAGCCAGATTGGTCTCAAACTCCTGACCTTGCATGATCTGCCCACCTTGGGTTCCCAAAGTGCTGGGCGGCACTGCACTTAGCCCATAAAAGTTTCTTAAAGTTTTTAAGGTTTCGTGCAATATGGAATCTTAAATCCTATCAATAAACTTTTTCATTCTTTGTTACATTAAAGCACAGTGGTCTATCTTACACATGGAGTGTGTATTTTATACTCATGCATGATTTGTATTCTGCCGATCCACTGAAAGCGCTTTGGGGACTCCTCAATGTCCTTGGACCACACTTTTGAGAACTGCGTTACAGTGTTTTAATAGAGAAAAATTTTTAAACACTCTTGCATTATACACATATCAAATAAATATGATGATTCAGGACTGAATATTACACATAAGACTCACTTCAAACAAATTTTCTACAGTAGATTCTACAATTCCTATTGAGCTATGACCTGGCTTTAGAGTTCCAATCTCAGCCGGGGGTGGTGGCTCAGGCCTGTAATTCTGGCACTTAGGGAGACCCAGGTGGGCGGATCACTTGAGGTCAGAAGTTGGAGACCAACCTGGCCAACATGGTGAAATCCCATCTCTATTAAAAATACAAAAAAAAAAAAAAAAAAAAGCTGGCATGGTGGCAGGTGCCTATAATACCAGCTACTCGGAGGCTGAGGCAGGAGAATCGCTTGAACCATGGAGGTTGCAGTGAGCCAAGATTCCACCACTGCACTCCAGTCTGGGCAACAGAGTGAGACTCCGTCTCAAAGAAGAAGAAAAAAAAAGATTTCCACCCTCAGGGTGAAGCAACTTCACACTGTTGTTAACCTGTTGTTAAATCAGTTCACTGTTACAAAAAAAATATTCACTACAAATTCAGATAGCACTTTAAAGTAATTTCAAGATAAGTAATAAGATATTTTCTATAACATTTCTTTTTGGATAAATGATGAGTTTGACATGAAGAAAAAACTCAGTCTGAAAACTAAACAGCTTTGGTGACTAGTCTATCCGCTTAAATAAAAATGAAAAAAAAAAAAGAGCTTCCTTTTAATCTATATAATACCAAA
>NW_016865682.1:0-930 GCF_001698545.2 Rhinopithecus bieti | reverse complement strand
TATAACTATATATGCACCCAATACAGGAGCACTC
Organism: Rhinopithecus bieti; assembly: GCF_001698545.2. Taxonomy (NCBI): domain Eukaryota; kingdom Metazoa; phylum Chordata; class Mammalia; order Primates; family Cercopithecidae; genus Rhinopithecus; species Rhinopithecus bieti. The sequence continues at coordinate 896 of NW_016865682.1, read as the reverse complement.
AGATTCACAAAGCAAGTTATTAGAGACCTACAAAGAGACTTTGACTCCCACACAATTATAGTGGGAAATTTTAACACCCCACTGTCAATATTAAACAGATCAATGAGACAGAAAATTAACAAGGATATTCAGGACTTGAACTCAGCTCTGCACCAAGTGGACCTAATAGACATCTACAGAACTCTCCATCCCAAATCAAAAGAATATACATTATTTTCAGCACCACACAGACGTATTCTAACATTGACAACATAATTGGAAGTAAAACACTCCTCAGCAAATGCAAAAGAATGGAAATCATAACAAACAGTCTCTTAGACCACAGTGCAATCAAATTAGAACTTAGGATTAAGAAACTCACTCAGAACCACACAACTACATGGAAACTGAACAACCTGCTCCTGAATGGCTACTGGATAAATAACAAAATTAAGGCAGAAATAAGGAAGCTCTTTGGAACCAGTGAGAACAAAGACACAACTTACCAGAATTTCTGAGATACAGCTAAAGCAGCATTTAGAGGGAAATTTACAGCACTAAATACTCACAGGAGAAAGTGGAAAAGATCTGAAATTGACACCTTAACATCACAATTAAGAGAACTAGAGAAGCAAGAGCAAACAAATTCAAAGGCTAGCAGAAGACAAGAAATAACTAAGATCAGAGCAGAACTGAAGGAGATAGAGACATGAAATCCCTTCAAAAAATCAATGAATCCAGAAGTTGGTTTTTTGAAAAGATTAACAAAATAGATAGAACACTAGCCAGACTAATAAAGAAGAAAAGAGAGATGAATCAAACAGACACAATACAAAATGAAAAAGGGAATATCACCACTGATCCCACAGAGATACAAACTACCATCAGAGAATACTATGAACATCTCTATGTAAATA
>NW_016865681.1:0-448 GCF_001698545.2 Rhinopithecus bieti | reverse complement strand
GTCATGTAGTTCTCATGTTATGGTTTTCATCTCTATCAGTTCTTTTAACGTCTCTGCATTGATTATTCTGGTTATCCATTCATCCATTCTTTTTTCAAGGTTTTTAGTTTCTTTGTACTGGTTACGTAGTTCTCCTTTAGTTCTGAGAAGTTTGATTGACTGAAGCCTTCTTCTCTCAACTCCTCAAAGTCATTTTCCATCCAGCTTTGTTCCATTGCTGGCAATGAGCTGCGTTCCTTTGGAGGGGGTGATGCGCTCTGATTTTTTGAATTTCCAGCTTTTCTGCACTGCTTTTCCCCATCTTTGTGGTTTTATCTGCCTTTGGTCTTTGATGATGGTGATGTACTGACGGGGTTTTGGTGTGGGTGTCCTGTTTATTAGTTTTCCTTCTAACAGGACCCTCAGCTGTAGGTCTGTTGGGGTTTGCTTGAGGTTCACTCCAGACCCT
>NW_016865680.1:0-1590 GCF_001698545.2 Rhinopithecus bieti | reverse complement strand
TAGTTCAATGTCATATTTTACCCAAAGTAGGTTAAAACATGCTGACTCCCTTACTCCCTTATTGAAAACTTAGGAACCTTCAATCCTGCATCATTTCAAGTATTCCTTAGTCAGAAGAAGGATTTTGCACTCAAATTTGAACCCGACTCAGGTTGATCAGCAATAGTAAAATAGACTGTGTTAAAAAAAAATGCACAAAACACAGCTCTACAGTTGCTCATTCTTTCATTTTTTCAACAGGTATCTTATTTAGTAGAAATCTATTGTTCTGGAAGCTCTTAACGATGCACTGGGAATATAAAGAAGGAATAACATACTGTGTCTCTGTTCTCAAGAATGTCACAACAGTTTATGTTAGAAAACAAATTATACTGAATAAACAACAAGATTATAAAATCTAGGAGAAATGTGGTGTTCAGAGTTATCTAAACAGGTCACAAAAGTCACCACTGCATAACTGGAGTATCATTCTCTATGTTTTAAGCAAGATAATGTGCATTAATTGTCTTTGCTTGCCTAAGTCTCTCTACGACCTCAAGTAGCTCATTAGTCACTCCAAGTCTGTAGCAGATTCAGAGACTGTAATCTCTGGCACCATGGTGATTTCAGGAGTCCAATTTAGCTCATTCCCCAGAGAATGATTCATTTTCATTTTCAGATGGTGAGATCATACTGCAACTTCCTAATAGCCCATGAGCAACTCAAGACTGTGTCTTGTGTCATACATTTCCCTATTCCTGGCACTTGTGGCTGTGCTCAGCATTGCAAGCATTCCCTAGTTCAACAATATCAACCGCCTGTCATTCCACCATGACAATATTATTTTCGTTCCCATTTCTCATTAAATTTTCCAGGGACAGGAGTCACACAATATATGACATAATATAATGGCATGGAATACAGGGGCAGTAACTGCAAACTGAAGACAAATTTCAGGGTAGAGAGTGTAAAATGAAAGAAACGTACCCTTAGAGAGAAAATGGAAAAGTTCCAATGACAAATGCCCCACCTCTCATAGTTCTTTACTTCTAATTACACCATTATCACTCAAATACAGGTCACAGCAAAATTGGTAATGTTCGCCTGTTTGCATCACATACGTGGAACCAAGACTTTACGCCTCTCTACCAGGGAAACAAATTTCTTTCTCTCCCTGATACATAACTACATTGCTACACTTACTAATCCCATCCAGGTCCAAAATACACATCCTTCTCTTTGCAAATAGTTACTGTACTTTCTTTCATCATTTTATTTCTTATTTTAAGAATGTTTCTATTTTCTCAGTTTTAGCATTTCTTGAGTCTTTGACAGCTGGGTCTCAGAGAGAGACCAGTTAGGAACTGGACAATTGTCTTAAGTAGGCTCTGGGTTTCCTGTACTTTTCTGTGCCGTGCCCGTACTGATTAAACTATGCCCCGCAGCTTTTCTTTTCACAGAGTTCATAGTGGTCATTTGAAATATGATGCGGCATTCAGAAAATTACGCTTTCTCCTGCAGTTTCTGTGAATGTATTTTACACTGCAGCAATTGTCTTACATGGTATATAAGGATTGATTCAAAATTTATCAACAATCTGAGACCCATAGA
>NW_016865679.1:0-2129 GCF_001698545.2 Rhinopithecus bieti | reverse complement strand
CTGTAGAGACTAGAGTCTCACTATGTTGCCCAGGCTGGTCTCAAACTCCTGGCTCAAGCAATCCTCCTATCTTGGCCTCCCAAAGTGCTGGGATTACAGGCATGAGCCACCATGCCCAGCCATTCACTTCTTTATGCATTACATGTTATCAAAGTTTCACATGGAAGGAATTTTTTTCTGAAAACTTCAAGTAAAATACTATAAACAGCATGACCTGGGAATGTCCAGCACAGATCACAACTTTCAGAGAGTTTCATTTATTTTTCTCACTCCTTGGTAGTATTGGTAGTATAAATAATGTTTTAAAATTTCATTAAATTATAATTTAACCTTAGAAACAAGGACGTTAGCAGTAGGAATTTGTTACCTCAACTTCATTAAAATGAGAAGAACCAAAATTCACAAAAGAAATGCAAATGACTGTCATATGTAAAATTAAAGTTTAATTTCATGAGTGAAGAAACAATTACAAATTATAATATATCTATCAATTTCCACCTATGAAATCAGTAGATTAAATAATAATATTAAATATTGGTGATAACAAGATAAACGTTCCAACTATTCAAAGCAGCATCAAAAACCCTAAAACATTTCTGTCCTAATACTCAATAATTTCTCTTTGAAGAATTTAGCTTCTATACATTCAACAAATATTTAATGATTATCTATTTTATTCCAGCAAATGTACCACGTGTTCAAAAATCAATAGTCATCAAAACACAGATCCTATTTCTACGGAAGTCATAATCCAGTGAAAATAACTTAAAGGTTACTAGAAATATGATTGATTTACATACAAATATGTTCACCCGAGTTATAAACTACAGGGGAAAACCACCCAGAAAACCCATTTGAATAACTGTAGAAAAAATGTTTATTATGGTATATATAGCTGGCATATTCACAGCCACTAAAAATAATATTTTGAAGATTATTTAATGACAGTTTTAAAATGCTCATAGTATAATTTCAAGAGTGAAAATCAGGTCATCATACGCAATAACAATTTTGAAGAAAAATAGTCATGGAAAAAACACTAGAAGGAAACAAAAAATGTTAGTAGAAATCACTGGGCATCAGGCTTATGGGTGATTTATATTTTATCTACACCAGTCCATGAGTTTCAACATCAGGGGGACATAATGTGAAGTTTATCAGCAGGAGGAGAAGGAGTACGCAACTTTACAAATAAGGGGAGGCAGTGGATCTGGAGATCCAGATGAAGCTAAATGAAAGCAGGTGAAGCTAAATGAAAAAGTATGCTAATCTAGAAAGATTATGCAAATTTGGAGGCAATCAATTAGATACATATGTCGATTTAATTATCAGATAAAGAAGAGCACAGAAAGAGAGATCATTTGACCTCATCTTACTCTGACCAGGATTTCTCAGAGAAGAAACAGGCCAGATACTCCTAAAGTATCCAGTAGGAAACTATGTGTGTTCTTCATTATAAATCAGGTTTAAGAGCACTAATTGCTTCAAATAGCTCAAAGATTTCTCCAGAGTCCATCTGAAGTCCACACATAAGTCATCACAGAAACATGGATGCACAAAAAGTTAAATTGTAATCTCATTTTGAATATATTTTCAAAAGATGCACATTCTTCACTACTGCCAATGAAATTTATTGCACCTCAATTTAACTTTTATTGTTTCTGAGATGGAGTCTCACTCTGGAGTGCAGAGCTGGAATGCAGTGGCGTGATCACAGCTCACTGCAACTTCCCCTCCAGGGTTCAAGTGATTCTCCTGCCTCAGCCTCCCCAGTAGCTGGCACTACAGGCACGCACCACCACACCCGGCTAATTATTGTATTTCTAGTAGGGGTGAGGTTTCACCATGTTGGCCAGCCTGGTCTTGAACTCCTGACCGCAAAAGATCTGCCCGCCTTGGTCTCCCAGAGTGCTGGGATTATAGGCGTGAGCCACTGTGCCCAGACAATTTAACTTAATATGACTCTCTTAAAATCAAATTTAGCAGGTAATAACATTTTTTTTTTTTTTTTTTTTTTTAATTTACTAGAAGAGAAAGTTTTGTGTGGTGGTTTTCTCTCTGAAAAGGGTAACAGATGCTGGCTGATAAACTATTCTACATGACTTTCAAAAAAAATATTCCACATGCCC
>NW_016865678.1:0-729 GCF_001698545.2 Rhinopithecus bieti | reverse complement strand
AAGGAAAACCTATCAAATTAAGAGAAGATTTCTCAGCAGAAACCCTATAAGCTAGAAAGGATTGGGGCCCTTGCTTCAGCCTCCTTAAACAAAACAATTATCAGCCAAGAATTTTGTATCCAGTGAAACTAAGCTTCATAAGTGAAGAAAAGATACAGTCTCTTTCAGACAAACAAATGCTGAGATAATTCACCATTACCAAGCCAGCACTACAAGAACTGCTAAAAGGAGTTCTGAATCTTGAAACAAATCCCAGAAACATGTCAAAACAGAACCTCTTTAAAGCATGAGTCTCACAGGACCTATAAAACAAAAACACAATAAAAAAAACAGGTATTCAGGCAACAAATAGCACAATGATTGAAATAGTAGCTCACATATCAATACTAATGTTGAATGTAAATGGCCTGCATGCTCCACTTAAAAGATACAGAATTGAAATGGATAAGAATTCACCAACCAAGTATCTGCTGCCCTCGAGAGACTCACTTAACAAATAAGGAGTTTGCAAATTGACACTAAAAGCGAGCAGGAGTAGCTATTCTTATATCAGACAAAACAAATTTTAAAACAACAGCAGTTAAAAAAGTCAACGAGGGACATTATATAATGATAAAAGGCCTTGTCCAAGAGTAAAATATTAAAAAGCTAAATATATATGCACCTAACACTGGAGCTCCCAAATTTATAAAACAATTACTACTAGACATAAGAAATGAGATAGATAGT
>NW_016865677.1:0-943 GCF_001698545.2 Rhinopithecus bieti | reverse complement strand
AAAACTACAATGCAATACCATCTTACACTAGTCAGAATGGCTACTACTAAAAAGTCAAAAAATAACAGATGCTGGTGAAGTTGAAAAGAAAAGGGAATGCTTATACACTTTTCATGGGAATGTAAATTGGTTCAACCACTTTGAAAAGCAGTTTGAAGATTTCTCAAAGAACTTAATATTGAGCCACCATTCAACCCAGCAATCCCATTACTGGGTACATATCCAAAGGAAAATAGACCATTATACCAAATGGTCACTTGGTATGTTCATCACCATGCTATTCACGATATTGAAGACATGGAATCAACTAAGTGCCTATTGATGTTGGGTTGGATAAAGAAAATGTGGCACATAGACACCATGGAATACTGTGCAGCCATAAAAATTAAAATCATTTTATTTGCTGCAGTGTGGATGGAGCTGGAGACCATAATTCTAAGCAAAATTTTTTTTTTTTTTTTTGAGAGGGAGTCTCGCTCTGTCGCCCAGGCTGGAGTGCAGTGGCCAGATCTCAGCTCACTGCAAGCTCCGCCTCCTGGGTTTATGCCATTCTCCTGCCTCAGTCTCCCGAGTAGCTGGGACTACAGGCGCCCACCACCTCGCCTGGCTAGTTTTTTGTATTTTTTAGTAGAGACGGGGTTTCGCCGTGTTAGCCAGGATGGTCTCGATCTCCTGACCTCGTGATCCGCCCATCTCGGCCTCCCAAAGTGCTGGGATTACAGGCTTGAGCCACCGCGCCCGGCCACATGTGTCTTTATAGTACAATGATTTATATTCTTTTGGGTACATAGCCAGTAATGGGATTGCTGGGTCAAATGGTATTTCTAGTTCTAGATCCTTGAGGAATTGCCACACTATCTTCCACAATGGTTGAACTAATTTACACTCCCAACAACTCTGTACAACCATTCCTATTTTTCTGGATCCCCTCCAGCATCTGTTG
>NW_016865676.1:0-1594 GCF_001698545.2 Rhinopithecus bieti | reverse complement strand
AGGCTTGAGCCACCGCGCCCGGCTAGCAAACTTCTTTATTGTCTTATTTTAAGAAATTGCCACAGCCACCCCAACCTTCAACAATCACCACCGTGATCAGTCAGCAGCCATCAACTTCCAGGCGAGACCCTCCGCCAACCAAAAAAACTATGATTTGCTGAAGGGTTAGTTTCATTAGCATTTTTTTTTCACAATAAAGTATTTGAGATTAAGGTATGTACACTATTTTTTCAAACATAGTGCTATTGCACGCTCCATAGACTACGGTATAGTATAAAGATAACTTTTATATATACAGTAGGAAACAAACAAAAAATTCTGTTACAGAAGGCGCAGGATTGGAAAACAAAAAACAAAAAAAGGCTGGACTCAGTGGCTCACGCTATAATCCTAGCACTTTGGGAGGAAAGATGGGCAGAGCACTTGAGCCCAGGAGTTTGAGACTAGCCTGGGTAATTTGACGAAACTTTACCTCTACAAAAAATACAAAAATTCGCCAGGCTTGGTGGCACATGCCTGTAGTCCCAGCTACTTGGTAGGCTGAAGTGGGAGGATCGCTTGAGCCTGAGAGGTTGAGGCTGCAGTGAGCCAAGTCTAGCACCACTGCATTCCAGCCTGGGTAACAGCTCAAGACCCTGCCTCAAAAGCAAAACAAAACAAAACAAAACAAGAAAAAAAGGCCAGGTGCGGTGGCTCACGCATTTAATCCCAGCACTTTGGGAGGCCAAGGCAGGCGGACCACTTGAGGTCAGGAGTTTTAAACCAGTCTGGCCAACATGGTGAAACTCCATCTCTACTAAAAATACAAAAATTAGCCAGTGGTCCCAGCTATTCTGGAGGCTGAGATAGGAGAATTGCTTGAACGCAGGAAGCAGAGGTTGCAGTGAGCCGAGACTGTGCCATTGCGTTCCAGCCTGGGCAACAGAGCAAGACTTCATCTAAAAAAAAAAAATTGTGACCCACTTTATTGCAACAATCTTGAACTGAACCTGCAATATCTCTGAGGTGTGCCTGTATAAGCCAGTTAAGAATGTGCTGAGCTTGATAAGGGAGGAAAGAGACTGTATTCCAAAAAGAGCTATAAGACTGCCAATATGGCCCCGCGCGGTGGCTCAAGCCTGTAATCCCAGCACTTTGGGAGGCCGAGACGGGCGGATCATGAGGTTAGGAGATCGAGACCATCCTGGCTAACACGGTGAAACCCCGTCTCTACTAAAAAAATACAAAAGACTAGCCGGGCATGGTGGCGGGTGCCTGTAGTCCCAGCTACTCGGGAGGCTGAGGCAGGAGAATGGCGTAAACCCAGGAGGCGGAGCTTGCAGTGAGCTGAGATCCGGCCACTGCACTCCAGCCTGGGCGACAGAGCGAGACTCCGTCTCAAAAAAAAAAAAAAAAAAGACTGCCAATATGTGCTGGGGTATTGTGCATGCTTTTGGTCTCTGAAGGTGCTTGATCAGCAGGCCAGAATATAAGGCTGAATGAGGAAAATGTTATTGATTTCGGAGCTCTCTCGCAGAATATTGGATTTAATGCTTTGGCAAGAACCCGAGGAGGTAGTGCTAACTTTCTCTGTTGATGCCTTCTAGAAACATAG
>NW_016865675.1:0-729 GCF_001698545.2 Rhinopithecus bieti | reverse complement strand
AGAGAGAGAGAGAGAGAGAGAGAATATAGGAATATAGCCAGGTGGGTTAAAGTAAAGATAAGAAAAATATCTGCAACTCCATCAGAAAAGGAGAAACATGAATGGACTAGGAACTAACGATAAGTCACTGCAACTGAATGCTGAAATTCGTTCTGGCCTTTCTGACAATCAAGAAAATAATTCATGATGGGTTACAAATCTCTCCTTGTGTAAAGAAAATGTGGCACTGGGAGTAAGTCATCAACTCTGAGCTGTTTCTTCAGAAGTGAGAATGGTTCCTGTTTGAAGCCCTCCCCACTCTCTTGGCCAGTACCTCTGTTAGCCATGACACACACTGGCAAGGTTGGCTGTAACGTTAGAATGGACAGAAGCTGAGAGGTCCACAGGGGACTGAACATGTGACTCCTACCTACTGAGCTGCCTAGCGGTAGACTCCGAAAAGTGATAAGTAGGAAAGCTCCCCATTCCAAAAGAACCATATTTTTTAAAGCTAATATTAACATTTAAAGTACAAACATCTAGATTATTTACCTTGGCTTCATTTTGAAAAGAAATCCTTTGAGAATTACAGTCAAGGTTTATTCAGTTTCTCAATTTAGAAAACCTTTTCAGAATATAGATAAGTAATATCTAAACCTTTCTATTTGTTAATTAACTTTTCCTATTACCAATAACTTAAACCCTAGTCCCCTCCTCCCCAGAAAGACAAGTTACAGCTAATGCTTAAAC
>NW_016865674.1:0-924 GCF_001698545.2 Rhinopithecus bieti | reverse complement strand
TAACAAAAGCCTTTTCTGCATGTAATGAGGTAGTCATGAGGTTTTGTCTTTAGTTCTGTTTATGTGATGAATCACATATGTTGATTTTGTATGTTGAACCAACCCTGCATTCCAGGGATAAAGTCTACTTGGCACAAACAAATGGAAAAACATTCCATGCTCATGGATAAGAAGAATCAATGTTGTTAAAATGTCCATACTGCCCAAAGCAATTTATAGATCCAATACTATTCCTATTAAGCTCCCATTGAGATTCTTCACAGAACTAGAAAAAACTATTTTAAAATTCATATGGAACCAAAAAAGAGCCCAAATAGCCAAAGCAATTGTAAGCAAAAAGGACAAAGCTGGAGACATCACACTACCTGACTTCAAACTATACTACAGGGTTATAGTAACCAAAATAGCATGGTACTGGTACAAAAACAGGCACAGAGACCAATGAAACAGAAGAGAACCCAGAAATAACACCACATACATAAAACTATCTTATCTTTGACAAACCTGACAGCAACCAACAAGCAATGGGGAAAGGATTCCCTGTTCAATAAATGGTGCTGGGATAACTGGCTAGCCATATGCAGATGATTGAAACTGGACCCCTTCCTCACATCATATACAAAATTAACACAAGATGGATTAAAACTTAAGTGTACAACCCAAAACTATGAAAACCCTGGAAGACAACATAGGCAATACCATTCAGGACATAGGAATAGGCAAAGATTTCATGATGCCAAAAGCAATTGCAACAAAAGCAAAATTGACAAATGGAATTTAATTAAACTAAAGAGCTTCTACACAGCAAAAGAAACTGTCAACAGAGTAAACAAACAACCTACAGAATGGGAGAAAATTTTCCAAACTACGCATCTGACAAAGGTCTAACATCCAGCATCTATAAAGAACTCAAACAAATTTACA
>NW_016865673.1:0-879 GCF_001698545.2 Rhinopithecus bieti | reverse complement strand
CTCTGTTCTCATGTGGATAGGCTTTACTTATTTCCACACCTCCGAACTATGAAAACTGAAACAGTTTAACATTTTTTCAAACACTCACCTTTGAGGCAGATTGTTTACAATCTGTGTATTGTAATACACATAGGCTGTCATTCAAGATTCATGTAGATGTGTACAGAATATATCTATGTGTATTCTGATCATTAAGAAATTTTCAAACAAAACAAATATTACCTAAATATTGCTTATTTGCAAAGAGAGGATAGTTTTTATCAATCTTATTGTATTAGTTCATCCTCACACTGCTATAAAGATACTACCTGAGACTGGACAATTTATAAACAAAATAGGTTTAATTGACTCACAGTTCCACATGACTAGTGAGGCCTCAGGAAATTTACAATCATGGCAGAAGGTGAAGGGGAAGCACAGAAAGTCTGACATGATGGCAGGTGAGAGAGAGCACACAGGGGAAACTGCCACTTTTAAAACCATCGGATCTCACAAGAACTCCCTCACTGCCATGAGAACAGCATGGGGGAAAACTCCCCCATGATCAAATTGAAAGAGATCAAACGAAAAAAACTAAAAGGCAGAAATGAAGTCCACAGGCAAACAGCCCGGGCGGCGCCCAGACAGCCCGGGGGGCGCCCTGAGCCTAAAGATCGACCCCGGACCTAACCGATTAGGTTATCTATAGACTCCAGACATTGTAAGGACAAACGTTGTAAAAGTCTCTGTCCTGCTCTAATTACCGGTGTCTGCCACATATCTTAGTCCTGGGCCCAGTACAAACACAATCCTCTATTTTGTCCCAACTTCTGAGCCCAACACAAACACATCCCCCCCCTCACACATCTCAGAAACACCACCTAGAGAGCCCCTGATAAG
>NW_016865672.1:0-930 GCF_001698545.2 Rhinopithecus bieti | reverse complement strand
TATTCTAAAAGAATAAGAATATTCTGTATTCTTATTAAAGTGTTCCTGTAAATACAGAGTAAGATATAGGTAGTCCTATTCTACAAGGTAGCCCAAATAAAATCCTTCCTTAAGTCTTACTCCTTCATCTATTTAAAGTATGTGTATTGAATTTTGATTTATTCTGCAGAATGTTTAATTACTTGGGAAGAATAAAGAGGACTTAAAGTTTTGACTCAAATTGCTTTTCAGGTTTGATAGTTTCACAGAAAGTAGGCTTCTAGCTTTTCCATTCCAGTGTAGGGAGAGGGATGTTTTATTTTTGTATTACTTGCCTCAAAGGTTGGTTTTAGTACTGTCTCCTCCCCCTGTATCACATATTTCTAGTTGCTATGAAAACGTAGTACTTTCTGATGTGTCAGTCTGATAGGTTTATGCTGCTTTCCAGATCTTTGAATACCTCTGTGATGTTACTAGATTGCACCATCTCTTTTACCCTTGATGTTTTGAGCATGAGGTTTACTCTTTTTTCACTTTATTTCATTTTTATTGTTGAAAGTCTTAAATGTGTCACCGCACCTTGACTTCAGGTGCTCTAAGTGGTGAAGAACCTACTGTCAAATCCACAGATGTCCCACACATTTAATTCTTTTTAACAAAATTTCTGGGCCGGGCCCCATAGCTCACACCTGTAATTCCAGCATTTTGGGAGGCCGAGGTGGGCAGATCACTTGAGGTCAGGAGCTCCAGACCAGCTCTGTCAACATGGTGAAACCCTGCCTGTACTAAAAAATACAAGAATTAGCCAGGCGTGGTGGCAGACGCCTGTAATCCCAGCTACTTGGGAGGCTGAGATAGGAGAATCCCTTGAACCTGGGGCAGAGGTTGCAGTGAGCCAAGATCGTACCACTGTACTCTAGCCTGAGCTACAGAGCGAGACTCGGTCTCAAA
>NW_016865671.1:0-884 GCF_001698545.2 Rhinopithecus bieti | reverse complement strand
ACTTCTTTCCAGTTTTCATCTAAGGATATTTCCTTTTTCACCACAGGCCTCAATGCACTCCCAAATATCATGTTGCAGATTCCACGAAAACAGTGTTAGCAAACTGCTTCATGAAGACTAAGGTATAACTCTCTGAGATGAATTAACACATCACAAAGATGTGTCTCAGAAAGCTTCTTTCATGTTTTAAATTGAGGATATTTCCTTTCTCAGCATAGGCCTCAATGCAATCCAATATATCCCTTCTCAGATTCCCCAAAGACAGTAGTAATAGACTGCTCCATGATATGAAAGTATAAATCTCTGAAATGAACTCACATATCATAAAGTGGTTTCTCAGAAAGCTTCCTTCTATTTTTCATCTAAGGATATTTCCTGTTTCACCATAGGCCTCAATGTGCTCCCAAATACCACTTTGCAGATTCCACAAAAACACTGTTAGCAAACTGCTGCATGAAGAGAAAGGTGTAACTCTGTGAGACGAATTCACACATCACAAGTCAGTTCTACGGAAAGCTTCTTTCTGATTTTTATCCGAGGATATTTCCTTTGGTCATATAGTCTTCAAAGTGATTCGAAATATCCGTTCTCAGATTCCACAAAATCAGGGCTAGCAAACGGCTCCACGAAATACAGGTGTAATTCAGTGAGTTGAATTCACACATCCCAACAGTTTCTCAGAAAGCTTCTTTCTTTTATCAGCTGAGGCCATTTGTGGTCCCAACGCACCCCCGTGTGTCTCATTGCACATTCTTCGAAAACACTGTTAGCAAGCTTCTCACTGAAAACAATGACGTAACTCTGTGAGCTGAAATCAACCACACCAAAGCAGTTTCTGAGAAGGCCTCTCTGCAGTTTTTATCTGAGGATATTTCATTTTCACC
>NW_016865670.1:0-775 GCF_001698545.2 Rhinopithecus bieti | reverse complement strand
GCCATTCTAATGGTAAGGCAGTGGGCGGAGGAGAAATATCAATGACCCACATCAGAAATCCTGACCTCCTAGCGCTTTTCTATCTGTTTTTCCAGTTACTGATATTGGGTTAGGATTTCATTGTAGAAACCTCCCCAAACCTTTTCCACCATGATATCTCATGTTCTTCAATATTTTAAATCCTGGATTATCAGTTTTCATTTGTACGTCTCATATCCCATGCTGTAAGTCTTGACCCCATTAATTGATGGTTATATTTGCAACATAAGGCTGGAAAGTCCAGAGCGAGCTTAAGGTTGTAAAAGTTCTTTAATAAATAAACAGAGTAACCTTAGCTCTCTGAGTGCTAGTAAACTCATATCAAGTGATTGAATTATGTGGGCTCTACTAGACTGCCGCTTTTCCATATTTACCAGACCCATCAGTAAACAGTGTTAAAGCATTAAGTAAGGGGGAGTGCAATACCGCTTCGAATTGCCTTTTACTTAAAGGAATCCTGATGATATCAGGGTCATAACTTAGCAATTGACTGCATTAATTATTAAGATGGCAAGCTGAAATAAGTAACAAGAAGTTTAAAAAGAAAATCTGAAAGCATCTCTAGAAGCAGAGACTTAAATAATATACTTTAACCATGTGCCTAAAGCCACAGGCAGAATAGATTAAATCTTGTAATTGAGTTTTCAAGCTGACCAACTTTATGGACTTTAATCTGGCAAACAGTCTTGAAAACAGTGACTCACTAGCTGGGGAACTCAATTTAGGACTCTTTTAA
>NW_016865669.1:0-930 GCF_001698545.2 Rhinopithecus bieti | reverse complement strand
TTATTTATTTTTGAGGCGGTGTCTCGCTCTGTCGCCCGGACTGGAGTGCAGTGGCCAGCTCTCAGCTCACTGCAAGCTCCGCCTCCCGGGTTCCCGCCATTCTCCTGTCTCAGCCTCCCGAGTAGCTGGGACTACAGGCGCCCGCCTCGTCGCCCGGCTAGTTTTTTGTATTTTTTAGTAGAGACGGTGTTTCACCGTATTAGCCAGGATGGTCTCGATCTCCTGACCTCGTGATCCGCCCGTCTCGACCTCCCAAAGTGCTGGGATTACAGGCTTGAGCCACCGCGCCCAGCCTCTGTCTCTTCTTTAAAAAAAAAAATCTTTATTTTTTGATTATAGAAGTAGCATATGATCACAAATTAAGAAATTAGAAATATAGAAATGTATAAAACAAAAGCGAAAGTTTCTGGTCATCTGTCTCCCTGACCTGTTCTCTTCTGTCTCTTTTTCTCTCTCTGTCTCTGTGTGTGTGTGTGTGTGTGTGTGTGTGTGTGTGTGTTTTGTTTTTTTTTCTGAGTCTGGATCTCTATCACCCAGGCTGGAGTGCAGTGGTATGATCATGACTCACTGTAGCCTTTGACTTCCTTGGGCTCAGGTGATCCTCCTGCCTTAGCCTCCCGAGTAGCTGAGACTACAGGTGCATGCCACCACACCTGGCTAATTTTTGTATTTTTGTAGAGACAGGGTTTCATTGTGTTGCCCAGGCTGGTTTGAACTCCCGGTCTTAAGCAGTCCTCCCATCTCTGCCTCCCAAAGTGATGGGATTACGGGCATGAGCCATCGCATTCAGCCTCTTTTGTTTTTTTAGCATTTTTTTTCATGTTTTTGAATGTGGGTTTTATTATTGTTCAGATGTGAAAATGCCAACGGATCAAGAGACAGTTGCCATTTAAAATATAGTACATTCGCTGGGTGCAGTGGCTCACGCCT
>NW_016865668.1:0-942 GCF_001698545.2 Rhinopithecus bieti | reverse complement strand
CGGCCATCTTGCTCCGCCCCCCCGGAATTTTTTTTTAAAAGCTATTCTAAAGCTCATATTGAACCAATAAAACATTTGAGTAGCCAATGGGATCCTAAGGAAAAAGAAAGGCAAATAAATCACTTTACCCAACTTAAAACTGTATTATACGACTAATGTAATCAAAATAGCATGAACCTGGTATAAAAACAGATACATAGACCGATGGAACAGAATAGAGATCCCAGAAATAAAGCTACAAACCTACAATGATCTGATCTTAGACAAAGAATTTACAAAAGCAAGGGGAACAAGACTTCCTATGCAATAAATGGTGCTGGGATAACTGGCCAGTCATATGCAGAAAAATATAACTGGATCCCTACATTTCACCTTATGCAAAAATTAACGAAATATAAATTAAAGATTTAAACATGAGATCCCAACCTATGAAAATACTAGAAGAAAGCCTAGGAGATACCCTTCTCATCACTGGATTAGCAAAGAATTTATGGCGAAGTCTCCAAAAGCAATTTCAAAGAAAATTTGACAAGTGGGACATAATTAAGCTAAAGAGCTACAGCATAGCAAAAGAAATTATCAAAAGAGTAAACATACAGTCTACAGAATGGGAGAAAATATTTGGAAACCATGCATCCGACGTAAGTCTAATATCCAGAATCTATAAGACACTTAAAGAAATCAACCAGCAAAAAGTAAATAATCAATTAAAGAGTGAGCAAATGACATGAACAGGCACTTCTCAAAAGAAGATGTAGAAGCAGCCAACAAACCTATAAAAATGCTCAATATTACTAATCATCGGAGAAATGCATATGAAGACCACAACGAGATACCGTATCACACAAGTCAGAATGGCAATCATTGAAAAAATTGAAAAATAACTGATGCTGATGAGACTGCAGAGAAAAGAGAATGCTTATATACTGTTGGTAAGAATGT
>NW_016865667.1:0-942 GCF_001698545.2 Rhinopithecus bieti | reverse complement strand
AAAAAAGAATATAAACACTTGTCTACAAGTGCAATGTATGGAGGGTTTGTATGGTATGTATTTTCCATGGGTTTTTGATATGTATGGCTTGCATGTCAGAAACAGTGGGTTAAACAAGGCTAGTTGGGCCCTTAAATGCAGGACTTCTCAAAGCCTTTAGTATGATACGATGAATGTGAATCAGCAGGTGACAAATTTAAATGTAACATTTATCAAAATCATTGACTGTGGGCATGTTTGTTTACTAGGCATATTTCAGAATATGTCTGAGGCTGTTTTGTAACTAAAATTTGGGCATCTGTGGTAGGAGATAAGAAATCCACAAGGAACATATTGAAAAAATACTGAATACTACTGAAAAACAACTAGCAATTAATTACAAATCTTAATACAATATCTAAATGTAAAATAAATATAATAAAGCAACAAGATTTCCAAGCACACAATAAAACTAGTTTTAAAATATTATCTGAAAAGAACCTATCCCAATAGCAATTAAAGCTGAAAATATGGGTAGGTGCGGTGGCTCACATCTGTCATCCCAGCAGTTTGGGAGACCGAGGCACGAGGATCACTTGAGCCCAGGAGTTTGACGCCAGCCTGGGCAACACGGTGAAACTGCATCTCTACCAAAAAAAAAAAAATTTACAAAAATTATCTGGGTGTGGTAGTGTGCACCTGTAGTCCCAGCTACTTGGGAGGTTGAGATGAGAGGATGGCTTAAGCACGGGAGGTAAAGGGTGCAGTGAGCCGAGATCATGCCACCTCACTTTAGCCTGGACAACAGCGCCAGATGCTGTCTCAAAAACAAAAAAAAAAAGAAAGAAAGAAAAGAAAAAAGAAAAAACACCAGCAACAACAACAAAAAGAAAGCCCTGAAAATACCTAGAACTAACCTTAACAGGAAATATGTAAAACCTGTCTAGAAAATCTTAAAGACTT
>NW_016865666.1:0-884 GCF_001698545.2 Rhinopithecus bieti | reverse complement strand
TTCTGCCTCAGCCTCCTGAGTAGCTGGGACTATAGGCGCCCACCACCACGCCCAGCTATTTTTTGTATTTTTAGTAAAGACGGGGTTTCACTGTGTTAGCCAGGATGGTCTCAATCTCCTGACCTCGTGATCCGCCCGTCTCGGCCTCCCAAAGTGCTGGGACTACAGGCGTGAGCCACTGCGCCTGGCCAATTCATCTCATTTTTTGACTGATGCGGTTTCTTTTTTTAAGACGGGGTCTAGCTCCATCGCCCAGGCTGGAATGTAGTGGTGCACTCATGGCTCACTGCAGCCTTGAAAAGGGCTCAAGTGATCCCTCCTGCCTCAGGCTTCTCAGTTGCTGGGACTACAGGTGTGTACCACCATGCCCAGATCATTTTTTAATTAAACATTTTTTTTTTTTTTTGCAGAGACAGGGTTTCATCATGTTGCCCAGGCTGGTCTCGAACTCCTGTAATCAAGCCTCCTACCTCTGCCTCCCAAAGTTTTGGCATTACAGGCGTAAGCCACCACACTCAGCCCTGATCTGTTCTTGAATCAGTTAAAGCCCTCACACTCCCAGAAGGAGGCCAGCCAATGCACCTGTTGGAATTCTACACACAGGGTGTCTTCTCCCTTCAAGCTTGGCCTGCAGCTCAGTAACAAATGGGCTGCAGACATCAGGGGCTTGCCCATGGGAGCCCCAAGGCCTAGAGAGGGTGGCAGAGTTTTGATGGCTGTCACTCTCCAACTGCAGCCTCAGTCCAGGGTCTGCCAGGCACCAAGAGCTCACACTTTGCCCTCCTAAATGCCAGGCACTTCATAAGCATCATCTCATTGTTAAGAGTGGGGGCTTCTTGGCCGGGCGCGGTGGCTCAAGCCTGTAATCCCAGCACTTTGGGAGG
>NW_016865665.1:0-928 GCF_001698545.2 Rhinopithecus bieti | reverse complement strand
GTTCACGCCATTCTCCTGCCTCAGCCTCCCGAGTAGCTGGGACTACAGGTGCCCACCACCACACCCCGCTAATTTTTTATATTTTTAGTAGAGACGGGGTTTCACAGTCTTAGCCAGGATGGTCTCGATCTCCTGACCTCGTGATCTGCCCACCTCAACCTCCCAAAGTGCTGGGGTGCTGGGATTACAGGCATGAGTCACCGTGCCTGGCCTTTTTTTTTTTTTGAGACTGAGTCTCGCTCTCGCCCAGGCTGCAGTGCAATGGTGTGATCTCTGCTTGCTGCAACCCCTCCTCCTCCCAGGTTCAGGCGATTTGCCTGTCTCAGCCTCCTGAGTAGCTGGGATTACAGGCGCACGCCACCACACCCGGCTAATTTTTTGTATTTTAGTAGAGACAGGATTTCATCGTGTTGCCCAGGCTGGTCTTGAACTCCTAAGCTCAGGCAGTCCAGCCACCTTGGCCTCCCAAAGTGCTAGGATTACAGACATGAGCCACCTCGCCTAGCAGTAAACGTCCCTTTTTATTAACAGAACAGTTGAGGCTTGGTGCAATAGTAAAATTGATAGGAGGACCCGGATTTTCAACCTGCCAGCATTTTTCTTTCCACCAGTTATATCTTTCCTTCTCTTTTGTTTTTTTTTTTTTATTCTCTTTTTCTTTTTTTCTTCTTTTTTTGTGAGACAGGGTCTCACTCTGTTGGCCAGACTGGAGTGCAATGCATGATAATGGCTTACTGCAGCCTCGACCTCCTGGGCTCAAGTTATTCTTCTGCCTCAGCCTCCCAAGTAGCTGGGATTACAGGTGTGAGCCACCATGCCCAGCTGCTTTTTAAATTTTTTGTAGATACAAGGTTTCCCTATTTTGCCCAGACTGTTCTTGAATTCCTGGGCTCAAGTGATCCTCCTACTTTGGCCTCCCAAAGTGCTT
>NW_016865664.1:0-930 GCF_001698545.2 Rhinopithecus bieti | reverse complement strand
GTTCTTTTTTTTCAGTTCTACCCATTTCTCCTATTCTTCTGTAACTTCAATGACACTAGATCTTTTGCCATCCTTCCACAGGTCTCCAAAGTTTTATTATTTCAGTCTGTTTATCACTGTTTAGACTGGTGATTTCTTTTATTCTATCTTTCTCTTTATTGATTCTTCCTCTGTTTATTCTTCTGTTAAGCCCATCCATTGAATTTTTTATTTTGTTTATTATAATTTTCAGTTCTAAAATTTCCATTTGATTCTTTTTTACATCTTCTATTTCTTCGTTGAAATTTTCTATTTTTTGGCTGGGCATGGTGGTTCATGCCTGTAATACCAGGACTTTTGGGAGGCTGAAGGGGGCAGATCACTTGAGGTCAGGAGTTCAAGACCAACCTGGCCAACATGGTGAAACCCCATCTCTACTAAAACAAAAATTAGCTGGGTGTGATGGCACATGCCTGTAGTCCCAGCTACTTGGGAGGCTGAGGCAGGAGAATTGCTTGGACTCGAAAGGCAGAGGTTGCCATGAGTCAAGATTGCGCCACTGCACTCCAGTCTGGTGACAGAGTGAGACTGTGTCTCAAAAAAAAAAACTATTTTTCAATTTATTTCCAGTGCCTTTGTTATTGCTCATTGAGGTATTTTTATAATGACTGTCTTAAAATCTTCATCAGATAATTATCCGACACGATGGTGAAGGGGCTGTAGGGGAGCTTGAAGTACCTAATATCAGCCTGGAACTGGTAGACGTTTAGGCTCCCCATTTGGCTTTTGCTGGTGGAGGTGGAAGTTGAGCCACAGTTTTCTCTGTGGTATTTGGCAAGTATACAAAAGTTGCTTCCTAAAAGTTTCCTGTCTTGCTAATTGCCCCTGTTCTGGCCTTTTGGGGTTAAACAGACTACCCTTTCATTGGCTTTTTTTTTTTTTTTTTTTTTT
>NW_016865663.1:0-2267 GCF_001698545.2 Rhinopithecus bieti | reverse complement strand
CCCGTCTCGGCCTCCCAAAGTGCTGGGATTACAGGCTTGAGCCACCGCACCCGGCCTAATTTTTGTATTTTTAGCGGAGACGTGGTTTCACGATATTGTCCAGGCTGGTCTCGAACTCCTGACCTCAGATGATCCTCCCACCATGGCCTCTCAAAGTGCTGGGATTATAAGCGTGAGCCACTGCACCCAGCCTTAAATTAAGATTTTATTAATTAACATTAAATAAAATTTAAGATTCAGTTCTATCATACTAGACACATTTCAAGCATTCTGTAGTTATACATGGCTGGCGACTCCCACATTGGGCAGTGCAGGTAAAGGCAATTTCTACTGGACAATGCTGTTTTAAATGCTTGCATTGAACAAATGAGATGTTATCACCACCACCAAAAAAATTCAATGTAGTATAATGGTGACCTTAATAAGCTGATTTGAGTGGGCTTCTCAAACATTAATGTGCACAGGAATCACCTAGGGATGTTATTAAAATGCAAATTCTTATTATTTATTTATTTGAGATGGGGTCTCACTGTGTTGCCCAGGCTGTAGTGCAATGGCATGATCTTGGCTCACTGCAACCTCCGCCTCCCAGGTTCAAGCAATTCTCCTGCCTTAGCCTCCTGAGTAGCTGGGATTCCAGGCGCCTGCTACCAGGCCCGGCTAATTTTTTGTATTTTTAGTAGAGATGGGTTTCACCATATTACTCAGGCTGGTCTTGAACTACTGGCCTCAAGTGATCCACCCTCCTCGGCCTCCCAAAGTGTTTGGATTGCAGGTGTGTGCCACCACACCCGGCCTTAAAATACGAATTCTGACTCAGCAGGTCTGGGATAAGACCCTAGATTTTGCATTTCTAATAAGCTCACAGGTCATACCCACACTGCTGGTCCATGGACCACTCTTTAGAAGGAAGAGATTAGAAGATCCATTGAAAAACAAGAGACCCAGGCATGGTGGTACATGCCTGTGATCCCAGCTACTCAGGAGGCTGAGATGGGAGGATCACTTGAGCCCAGGAGTCTGAGGCTGCAGTGAACTCTGATCGTGCCACAGCACTCTAGCCTAGGTCATAGAGTGAGACCTCATCTCTAAAAAAATCAAAACAGGCCAGGAGCAGTGGCTCATGCCTGTTATCCCAGCACTTTGGGAGGCTGAGGCAGGTGGATGACCTGAGGTCAGGAGTTTGAGACCAACCTGGCCAACACGGCAAAACCCCATCTCTACTAAAAATATAAAAATTAGCTGGGCATGGTGGCACATGCCTGTAGTGCCAGCTACTTGGGAGGCTGAGGCAGGAGAATCGTTTGAATCTGGGAGGCAGAGGTTGCAGTGAGCCAAGATCACGCCACTGCACTCCAGCCTGGATGACAGAGTGAGACTCTATCTCAAAAATAAATAAATAAATAAATAAATAAACACTTAAGGTGCATTATAGGCATTGAGCCTCAGGAATGAGGCCCGAGTTGAGACCTATGTGATGAGTGACACACATTACCTTCTTTGGCTTTGACAGGATGCCTTGGCCACTGAGTAA
This sequence comes from Rhinopithecus bieti, assembly GCF_001698545.2. NCBI lineage: Eukaryota > Metazoa > Chordata > Mammalia > Primates > Cercopithecidae > Rhinopithecus > Rhinopithecus bieti. Next base: position 733 of record NW_016865663.1, on the reverse strand, counting down.
CCTCACTCACACACGATGTCTCATATCAGGCCTGTTGTGAATGACAGGCCCAGCACAAGGGCCCCTTTGCCACTCTGATAGGCCCTGACAGTCAGGGACAGCTCCCCTGCCCTCTCCCATGTTGGGGCCCCAGGAGGCCCTAACTCCCTGGGGACCGAGGGGGCCTGCAGTGACAGCTGCCTGAGACAGCTCTGCTCAGATGCTGAGCTAGATGCCTTGCTTGAGCCTCCCCTTTATTTCCTGTCTGTTTTCAAATGTAAAAATAGGAAAGCACAAAGTACCCTTATTCCCACGGCCCCAAATTACCATTGTTAGAATTTTTCATGCACCACTCAGTTCCATGTATGTCATTATAGTCTGTCAATTTGTTGACCCCCAATGAATGCGGCCTCTTAGTATTCATGTCTCGCCTCATGTATTTCCCCTTGAGTTTGGGCTGGCCCCATGACATGCTTAACTACAGAACATGGCGGAAGTGATATTCTGTGCCAGGTCGCAGCCTAAGCCATCAGGAGGCCTAGCAGCTCCTGCTTTTGTGTTCTCAGAAGCCCTGAGCAGCCACATCAGAAGTCTGGTTAGCATAGGCTGGGCATGGTGGCTCACACCTGTAATCCTAGCACTATGGGAGGCCAAGGCTGGAGGATCACCTGAGCCCAGGAGTTTGACACCATAGGGAGACCCCTGTCTCTACAAATAATTTTTAAAATTATTATTATTATTATTATTTTATTTT
>NW_016865661.1:0-2178 GCF_001698545.2 Rhinopithecus bieti | reverse complement strand
TTTGGAGGTGGTTTCTCGCGCTGTCGCCAGGGCTGGTGAGAAGCGGCCGGATGTCAGCTTACTGCAAGCTCCGCCTCCCGGGTTTACGCCATTCTCCTGCCTCAGCCTCCCAAGTAGCTGAGACTACAGGCGCCCGCCAGCTCGCCCGGCTAGTTGTTTTTTTGTATTTTTAGTAGAGACGGGGTGTCACCGTGTTAGCCAGGATGGTCTCGATCTCCTGACCTCGTGATCCGCCCGTCTCGGCCTCCCAAAGTACTGGGATTACAGGCCTGAGCCACCGCGCCGGGCCTAGTTGGTTATTTTAAGAGATATGGTTAGCCAGGCATGGTGGCTCACTCCTGTAATCCCAGCACTTTGGGAGACCGAGGCAGGTGGATCACCTGAGGTCATGAGTTTGAGACCATCCTGACCAATATGGTGAAACCCCATCTCTACTAAAATACAAAAAATTAGTCAGGTGTGGTGGCATGTGCCTGTAATCCCAGCTACTCAGGAGGCTGAGGCAGGAGAATCACTTGAATCCAGGAGGTGGAGGTTGCAGTGAGCCGAGATCGTGCCATTGACTCCAGCCTAGGCAACAGAGTGAGACTCCGTCTCAAAAAAAACAGAAAGGAGAGATATGGTCTTGTTCTGTTGCCCAGGCTGGAGTGCAGTGGCACAATCATGGTTCACTGTATCCTTGAACTCCTAGGCTCAAGAAATTCTCTAGCCTCAGCCTCCTGAGTAGCTGGGACTGCAGGCATATGTCAACATGCCTGGGTAACTTTGTTTTCTTTTTTTTTTTTTTTTTTTTTTTGAGACGGAGTCTTGCTCTGCCGCCCAGGCTGGAGTGCAGTGGCTGGCTCTCAGCTCACTGCAAGCTCCGCCTCCCGGGTTGACGCCATTCTCCTGTCTCAGCCTCCCGAGTAGCTGGGACTACAGGCGCCCGCCTCGTCGCCCGGCTGGTTTTTTGTATTTTTTAGTAGAGACGGGGTTTCACCGTATTAGCCAGGATGGTCTCGATCTCCTGACCTCGTGATCCGCCCGTCTCGGCCTCCCAAAGTGCTGGGATTACAGGCTTGAACCACCGCGCCCGGCCGTTTTTTTTTTTTGTTTTGAGATGGAGTCTCATTCTGGTGCCCAGGCTGGAGTGCAGTGGCGTGATCTTGGCTCACTGCAATCTCTGCCTTCCAGGTTCAAGCTATTCCCCTGCCTCAGCTTCCCAATTAGCTGAGACTACAGGCATGCACTGCCACACCTGGCTAATTTTTGTATTTTTAGTAGAGATGGTGGTTCACCATGTTGGCCAGGCTGGTCTTGAATTCTTGACCTCAAGTGATCTGCCCACCTTGGCCTCCCAAAGCGCTGGAATTATAGGCGTGAGCCACTGTGCCTGGCCTGTCTGGATAATTTTTTTTTTCTCCTTTGAGACAGAGTCTCACTCTGCTGCCCAGGCTGGAGTACAGTGGTGCAATCTTGGCTCACTGCAACCCCCACCTCCCGGGTTCAAGCTATTCCTCTGTCTCAGCCTCGCAAGTAGCTGGGACTACAGGTGTGCACCACCACACCTGACTAATTTTTGTATTTTGAGTAGAGATGGAGTTTTACCATGTTGGCCAGGCTGGTCTCAAACTCCTGACCTCAAGTGATCTGCCTGTGTCGGCCTCCCAGAGTGCTGGAATTATAAGTGTGAGCCACTGTGCCCGGCCTCCCTGGCTAACTTAAAAAACATTTTTGGGGCCGGTGCAGTGTTTCACGCCTGTAATCCCAGCACTTTGGGAGGCCAAGGCAGGCAGATCACGAGGTCAAGAGATCAAGACCATCCTGGTTAACATGGTGAAACACTGTTTTACTAAAATACCAAAAAAAAAAAAAAAAAAAATTAGCCGGACATGGCGGGTGCCTGTAATCCTAGCTACTCCAGAGGCTGAGGCAGGAGAATGGCATGAACCCAGGAGGCAGAGCTTGCAGTGAGTCGAGATAGCGCCATTAAACTCCAGCTTGGGCGACAGAGCGAGACTCCATCTCAAAAAAAAAAAAAAAAAAAAAAAAAATTTGGGCTGGGCGCGGTGGCTCATGCGTGTAATCCCAGCACTTTGGGAGGCCAAGGCAGGGGGCTCACAAGGTCAGGACTTTGAGACCAGCCTGACCAACATGGTGAAACCCCTGTCTCTACTGAAAATGCAAAATTAGCCCAGT
>NW_016865660.1:0-201 GCF_001698545.2 Rhinopithecus bieti | reverse complement strand
TTTTCTTCTCTTTAGTTTGGTAGGGTTTTCCCCTGGGTCTATGGCCCACAAATCTGTAGTGGGTGGCGCTTTCTTGACCTTGGTGTGATGAGTCCATCCTTTTTTTGCCGTATGAACAGCAGTCTCGGTGGTTAGCAGCACAAGGTAGGGTCCTTCCCAGGCTGGCTCAAGTTTTTCTTCATTTTTTTTTTTGAGACGGAG
>NW_016865659.1:0-654 GCF_001698545.2 Rhinopithecus bieti | reverse complement strand
ATACTTTTGTTCAAACCAGAACTATCTTCAAAGGCAGAAAGAAGGCAATGGCATTCTAAGAAACAAATGACCGAAAAGCCCTATCGTATTATTTATTACTCATTTTATTTCCCTTTATTAGCCAGCCACTTATGCTGAAAATGATGAGGAAGAAGGGAAGGGAAAGAACTCATAGTTCTTTTCCTTTCAGTTCTTTCTTGCTCATCAGTGAACTGAAAGTAGACAGTGTTGGTAGAATGTGTCTGTATCAAGACATGAAATAAAATAGCTGAGTTCTTTGGTATAGTTTCCTCTGTTCTATCAAGGAAAATATATGTACAACCTGTGAGATATACAAATTCCACAACTCCAACAATTGTGAAGAGATAATGCTCTTATATTTTCATTTGAAATTGGTATTGTACAATATAAAGATTGACAATTAAATTCATGCTAAAATTTTTTAAAAGTTCTCCATATTTATAATGAAATTAAATGAAAAACACTATGACAAGTCAAAAGACAGACTGTGGAAAAAAGAAAATGTCTTTGTATTTTAATATCTTTTATGGCACTTTTAAATTGCTTTTTGAACAAAGGACTCTATATTTTCATTTTGCATAGGGCCCTACAAATTATATAGCTGGGCCTGGTGCTTGACACATCATTGGTACT
>NW_016865658.1:0-928 GCF_001698545.2 Rhinopithecus bieti | reverse complement strand
CATTTTATGCCCTAAGGGATTCATTTCACATTTACACATGTAGAAAAACATATCTAGAAATTTACATAGTTTGACTATAGGCACTTAATTAACTGGATAGTTTCCTGACTCCCAGTATCCTTTCCATTATAATACAGTAATTGTCAAAGACAATTGTCAAAGACAAAAGTAAAGTACTATACTGGGGGAAGTAAAAGAAGGGTAAGTCACATAAACCTTTGTAAAACACATTCTCTTAAAGCTCAAGAATTGATTTTATGACGGGGTACAGTTAATCCCAGCACTTTGGGATGCTCAGGCAGGTGGATCATGAATTCAGGAGATTGAGACCATCTTGGCCAACATGGTGAAACCCCATCTGTACTAAAAATATAAAAATTAGCTGGGCATAGTGCCACATGCTGGTGGATGCCTGTATTCTCAGCTACTCAAGAGGCTGAGGCAGAAGAATCACTTGAACCTGGGTGTCACATATATCTGTGTGAAGAGACCACCAAACAGGTTTTGTGTGAGCAATAAAGCTTTTTAATCACTTGGGTGCAGGTGGACTGAGTCCAAAAAAGAAGTCAGCAAACGGAGATAGGGGTCAGGCAGTCTTACAGGGTATGCAGTGGAAAATTACAGTCAAAGGGTTTTTTTTTTTTTCTCTTGTGGGCAGGGGCAGGGGTTACAAGGTGCTCAGTGGTGAGCTTCTGATACCCATTGTCCAGAAGAAGATCAATTGATCAGTTAGGGTGGGCCAGGAACAAATCATCATGATAGAATGTCATCAGTTAAAGCAGGAACTGTCCATTTTCACTTATTTTGTGGTTCTTCAGTTGCTCCAGGCCATCAGGATGTGTACGTGCAGGCTTGGGCTCACAGGCCTGACACTGGGAGGTGGAGGTTGCAGTGAGCCAAGATTGCACCACTGCATTCCAGCCTGCCA
>NW_016865657.1:0-1811 GCF_001698545.2 Rhinopithecus bieti | reverse complement strand
AAAATAATGAAAATCAATTTTTTCCATAAGTATTCATACTTTGTAATCATATTTACCCGGGTACATTCTGTCATAGGCTTAAAATGTGGCTTTTCCACATTGGTAAAAATTTGCTAGGCCACCTGTGTGTGGTTTGTGGCTCTGAGTACACTGTGGTGCCCGCTTTAAGAGCAGCATGTGAGCTGCCATGCTACCATTTAAGTGAGGCTCCAGACTTAGGTAAAAGTTGCTTTCAGTAAGACAGGTTGTCATGTCTCTAGAGGATGTGACCATTTCTCTTTCTCAGTATGAAAAAGAGAGGTCAGACTGTTCTGCTCAGATGCTGAGTGCCACAGGATGCTAAGGGAATGGTGCAAGTACTGTGGATGCTTTCACAGAAACGAAGAGACTGCCTACTATTTTAAGGCCGCCTAAGTGATTGCACAGTGATTATTGCCAAGACTTTCAAATTTTTTATTGTATCATCAAAACTCGTAATGTCATCTATGTTGACACAAAATTTGGGTAGCAATTGTTAAAATAATTGAGAGGCCATTAGGCTGAGATGGCCCCAGAGCCCTTTGTTTCCTAGGTAAACAAATCCAACCAAGCCCAATTCAACATAAATAGTAGAATAAAAATTAAAAAAACAAAAAACAAAAAAAAACCTTTACCGGTCAGAAACCACCAACTAGCCCAGTGACTTTCCAGTAGATCATACCCAATTAAGACAAATACGTAGCTGTAGCCAATCAAGTAATTGCGTTGCTTTGCTTGCATGTTCAGCCTATAAAACCCCGCACCTCTTGCTGCTAGAGTGAAATTCTCTGAACCTCTTCAGGCTGTGAATGCTATCCAATTCATGAATCCTTTAATGTTCAAATAAATTCTGTTGAATTAATTTTGTCTTAAATTTTTCTTTTAATACAACTCTCTCCTTTATTTTCTGTGGGTTGGAAAGGCAGAGTAATACTTTTATTAGAACTGTGTGCAAAGTAAGTATGTTTGTGCCCTGAGTGAAGCAAAGAGGGCTTACTTCTTATTAAAAGTGCTTTCCTACCAGGGCATGAAAATACTTTAAAAGCATTTTCATTTACTTCTGGGTCCTGTACTGCACTCCAAAAGCCGAGTTTGCCTGACAGTACATATTAGATAAGAGAGATGTTAGGAAAATTGACTTCAGCAATTTTATATCTTGCCTCACACAAAAGGCTTGGATGCACCAAATTTCCACAATGTAAAACCCTTGCAAAACAAAAAAAAAAAGTCACCATAGGAAAATCTTAAACGTGCTACAGAGACAGATTTAAAACGTTACTGGGCATAGTCAAATAAAGTAAATGGTATACTGTGTCATTTCAATTTCAGCTATAAGTTACAGAGAAACTTTTGTTTCTAAATTTGCCATATATGCATTTCTGAAACCACATCCTACAGGGACTGCCTTCCTAAGTTGAGGATATCAGTATTTATCACAGCTCTTCCTGGCATGGAGGCTTTGACAACAACAAATACCAAAATAAATGTATTATGCCACACAATCAGGAGGCTCTGCTCTCACTGAATTCTGAATAAGAGACAGATAATCCTGTTCTAATTCTCCAACATGTGCTTCTGCCAATTTCAAACTTTTCTTCTTTGAGACAAATAGCTGTTTTTAGTAAGAGGTCAGTGTCAGTGTACTAATGATAACTTTAAAGAGTTAAGAAGATTTTGCATTGACTATTTCAGTTATCTTGAGGTCTCCAGATTTATAGATATCTCCTCATTCATTTTCCAAAAGGGCCATAAAGCTGGTTTGGAGAAAGTATGAGTGTGATTTTTTTCTCAGG
>NW_016865656.1:0-929 GCF_001698545.2 Rhinopithecus bieti | reverse complement strand
AGCCTCCAAGAAATATGGGACTATGTGGAAAGGCCAAACCTATGTTTGGTTGATGTACCTTACAGTGATGGGGAGAATGGAATCAAGTTGGAAAACACACTTCAGAATATTATCCAGGAAAACTTCCCCAACCTAGAAAGACAGGCCAACATTCAAATTCAGGAAATACAAAGAATACCACAAAGACACTCCTCGAGAAGAGCAACCCCAAGATACATAATCATTGGATTCATTAAGGTTGAAATGAAGGAAAACATGTTAAGGGCAGTCAGAGAGAAAGGTCTGGTTACCCACAAAGGGAAGCCTATCAGACTGACAGCAGACCTCTCGGCAGAAACTCTACAAGCCAGAAGAGAGTGGAGGCCCTTATTCAACATTCTTAAAGGAAAGAATTTTCAACCCAGAATTTCATATCCAGTCAATCTAAGTAAGCTTCATAAACAAAAAAGAAATAAAATCCTTTACAGACAAGCAAATGCTGAGGGATTTTGTCACCATCAGGCCTGCCTTACAAGAGCTCCTGAAGGAAGCACTAAATATGGAAAGGAAAACTGGTACCAGCCACTGCAAAAACATACCAAAATGTAAAGATCATCGACACTATGAAGAAACTACGTCAACTAATGGGTAAAATAACCAGCTAGCATCATAATGACAGGATCAAATTCACACATAACAATATTAACCTTAAATGTAAATGGGCTAAATGCCCCAATGAAAAGACACAGACTGGCAAATTGGATAGAGTCAAGACCCATTGGTGTGCTGTATTCAGGAGACCGATCTCACGCGCAGACACACATAGGCTCAAAATAAAGGGATGGAGAAATATTTACCAAACAAATGGAAAGAAAAAAATCAGGAGTTGCCATACTAGTCCCTGATAAAACAGACTTTAAACCAACAAAGATCAAAAAAGATAAAGAAGG
>NW_016865655.1:0-724 GCF_001698545.2 Rhinopithecus bieti | reverse complement strand
GCCATCATCCTCAGCAACCTAACACAGAAAGAGAAAACCAAACACCACATGTTCTCACTCATAAGTGAGAGTTGAACAATGAGAACACATGGACACAGGGAGGGGACCAACACACACCAGGGCCTGTCATGGGGTTGGAGTCAAGGGGAGGGAGAGCATTAGGACGAATACCTAAGGCATGCAGGGCATAAAACCTAGGTGATGGGTTGATGGATGCAGCAAAGCACCAAGGCACATGTATACTTATATAACAAACTTGCACATTCTGCACATGTATCCCAGAATTTAAAGTAAAACCAAAATAAAATTAAAAGTATACACCTTTTATCAGCATTTTTTTTTTTTTAAGTTGGAGTTTCGCTCTTGTTGCCCAGGCTAGATTACAATGGCGCAATCTTGGCTCACCACAACCTCTGCCTCCCGAGTTCAAGCGATTCTCCTGCCTCAGCCTCCAAGTAGCTGAGATTACAGGCATGTGCCACCACCCCGGCGAATTTTTTATTTTTAGTAGAGATGGGGTTTCTCCATGTTGGTCAGGCTGGTCTTAAACTCCCGACCTCAGGTGATCCGCCCACCTCATCCTCCCAAAATACTGGGATTACAGGCGTGAGCCACCGCGCCCGGCCTTTATCAGCATTCTTTAACTCTGTCTCTTCCAAGCTACTTCTAAAAATGACATGTTGTAAAAGACCAGTTTATTTAAAAATTGGAATGATTCTGAACA
>NW_016865654.1:0-446 GCF_001698545.2 Rhinopithecus bieti | reverse complement strand
AAAAAAAGAAAAAAAAAAAAGAAAAGAAAGAAAAAAAAAGAGAGTGAACAATCTGAGCTTTACTATTTATATATGAAATACAAACAGGAATTTAGTTAGCCTCAGGCTTCCAGATTTTATTTTATTTTGAGACAGAGCCTCCCTCTGTCTCCCAGGCTGGAGTGCAGTGGCACGATCTTGGCTCATTGCAACCTCTGCCTCCTGGGTTCAAGCAATTCTTGTGCCTCAGCCTCCCGACTTAGCTGGGATTACAGGCGTATGCTACGACGCCCAGCTAGTTTTTGTAATTTTAGTAGAAACAGGGTTTCACCATGTTGGCCAGGCTGGTCTTGAACTCCCGGCCTCAAGCAATCCACCCACCTCGGCCTCTCAAAGTGCTGAGATTACAGGTGTGGGCCACTGTGCCCAGCCATTTTTTTTTTTTTGAGACAGAGTCTCGCTCTGTC
>NW_016865653.1:0-939 GCF_001698545.2 Rhinopithecus bieti | reverse complement strand
GTCATTTTGTTTCTGAATTTTTTTTTTTTTGAGACGGAGTCTCGCTCTGTCGCCGGGGCTGGAGTGCAGTGGCCGATCTCAGCTCACTGCAAGCTCCGCCTCCCGGGTTTATGCCATTCTCCTGCCTCAGCTTCCCGAGTAGCTGGGACTACAGGCGCCAGCCACCTCGCCCGGCTAGCTTTTGTATTTTTTAGTAGAGACAGGGTTTCACCGTGTTAGCTAGGATGGTCTCGAACTCCTGACCTCGTGATCCGCCCGTCTTGGCCTCCCAAAGTGCTGGGATTACAGGCTTGAGCCACCGCGCCCGGCCTGTTTCTGAATTTTTTAACTCCATGGTAGCTCTGTAGTGTTTGTACAAAGGAATGAAATCCATGTTTACTTGCATGTGATGTGAGAGAGATGCACCCATCCACATAAATGAATTTTGAGAGCTTGTTCTGGAAGAGCATCATTATAAATGAAAAAAAGTTTTTTGGTGTTTCTGTTGTTATTCTCAAGTCTTTTTATACCTTTCTTTTTTGACTAATATAGAAAGATAATTGTGTGGTAGAAGGCCGGGCGTGGTGGCTCACGCCTGTAATCCCAGCACTTTGGGAGGCCGAGGCGGGCGGATCACGAGGTCAGTAGATCGAGACCATCCTGACTAACACAGTGAAACCCCGTCTCTACTAAAATACAAAAAATTAGCCGGGCGTGGTGGTGCGCGCCTGTAGTCCCAGCTACTCGGGAGGCTGAGGCAGGAGAATGGCGTCAACCCGGGACGCGGAGCTTGCAGTGAGCCGAGAATGCGCCACTGCCCTGCAGCCTGGGCGGCAGAGATAGACTCCGTCTCAAAAAAAAATTGTGAGGCAGAAATGCTTTAATTTTGTTTGCAAATCATTTAATCGTAACTTATACAATGATTTCGATACACGTTTAGTGTACAATGGCTAAAAATAC
>NW_016865652.1:0-929 GCF_001698545.2 Rhinopithecus bieti | reverse complement strand
TTATTTATTTATTTATTTATTTATTTATTTATTTATTTATTACTTTGTTTAAATTGAGAATAGAGCGAAACACTTTTATTCTGTACCTGTTGGAACATTTCCTTTCAAATATTCCTGAACAGAATAGTTGATCATTGGAGCTAAAACTGTGCTTCAAAATTTGCCAGCTTCTTTTGAGCTTGTTCTAAGTTAATTGACTTTCAGCTGAGTACACTGCTGCTACAGAATGTTGAGAGCTGTGGAAACCCTCAGAGCGTGCTTTTCCAGCTCAAAAGGTCAACTTTAACAGATATTTTCTGGCATTTTACTTGTGAGTGTCTTTCGATTTGTCAGGTCTATACAGTGGCTTAATTAGCATGTTTTAGTCCTTAAGGTATTTGTTTTGGCTCTTTAAAGTTTTAGAATGTCAGTATTTCAACACCCTCGGATGCCACTTTTATTGGTGATGGTAAATGTAGTCAAATATTTTTTGAGGGGCTATAAATTACAGAGTAGCATTTGCTGCTCTAAGTATTGTGAAGAAACAGATCCTCAGTTAAAACCATCTTTTCAGACTCTACTCAGTAATCTCTGACACCACGTATCTTTAGGTAATTGAGGGATGATCATTCTGTATTGTTCTAAATTAGAACAAAGATTTACCTTATGCCTCCTTTAAGGGGGAGAAAAGCAAGACGGAAGTATTTAAGCTGTGTTTATATGGCTCTCGAGACTGAATTCTTGGCTGATGCCCCAGCCAAATAAACCCCTTCCTTCCTTAAAAAAAAAAAAAAAAAAAAAGAGTTCCTTGGCTGGGCGTGGTGGCTCATGCCTGTAATCCCAGTACTTTGGGAGGCCGAGGTGGGCAGATCATCTGACATCAGGAGTTCGAGGCCAGCCTGGCCAACATGGTGAAACCAGGTCTCTACTAAAAATACAAAAATTAGGCC
>NW_016865651.1:0-1422 GCF_001698545.2 Rhinopithecus bieti | reverse complement strand
AATAAATAAATAAATAAATAAATAAATAAATAAATAAATAAAATAAATAAATAAATAATAATAATAATAAAGCCACTCGGGCTCTCCGATAGCCAGGGGCCATCAAGGCCAGGGACGACCAAGGCCCAGTGTTGGGACCTCCATACCTTTGTCCCTGGGGCCACCTGGGCTGCCTAGACATGTAGCTTTGGGGGTGACCGTGGGGGAAGGCACACAGATGTCCCTGAGGCTGTGACCCGGGACATGTAAGGCTGGAGGGCTGGTCCAGGCTCAGGTGGGACTTAGCAGTGAGCCGACTGTGCACAGGCCAGGGTGCTAGGCATTGGGCCCTCTTAGCTCAGCAAAGCCAGAGTGAAGCTGGGCGCGGTGGCTCACGTCTGTAATCTCAACACTTTGGGAGGCCGAGGCGGGCAGATCACCCGAGGTTGGGAGTTCGAGACCAGCCTGACTAACATGGAGAAACCTCATGTCTACTAAAAATACAAAAAAGTTAGCCGGGCTTGGTGGCACATGCCTGTAATCTCAGCTACCCCAGAGGCTGAGGCAGGAGAATTGCTTGAACCCGGGAGGCAGAGGTTGCAGTGAGCCAAGATCACGCCACTGTACTCCAGCCTGGGCAACAAGAGCGAAACTCTGTCTCAAAAAGAAAAAAAAAAAAGCCAGAGTGAAGAGCGCCCCAGATCCGGTGGGGCTCTCCAGAAATGGGCGTAGCATCCTTCCCACGCTGCAAGATGCCCAGAATAGTCTTTTGAGGACCCTGATCTTTCCTTCTTGGAGCCACTTTCAGACTTTATAGTAGGGTTCAGCCGTGCCACTCACACACTGGATGTCCTTGGAAAGTGACTCAGCCTCTTCAAGCCCATAAGCCTCAGCAAGGCCCTGTGTGGGTGAGGTGCAGCAGCTCATGCCTGTAATCCCAATCCTTTGGGAGGCTGAGTTGGGAGGTTCGCTTTAGGCCAGGAGTTTGAGACCAGCCTGGGCAACATAATGAGACCCCCATCTCCACAGAAAAAATTTTAAAAATTAGCTGTGTGTAATAACATGTGCCTGTGGCCCCAGCTACTCAGGAGGCTGAGGCAGGAGGATCGCTTGAGGACAGGAGTTTGAGACTAGCTTGGGAAACATGGCAAGACCCCTGTCTCTACAAAAAAAAAAAAAAAAAAAAAGACCAAAAAAAATGACCTTTTGTGTATGACACTGACTGGGGAAGGGCGACTTCCAGTCCTTTCAGGGGCTTGTCACAGACCGTCTAGAAGCTGGACACAAAATGAGGAAACCAGGCCAGGCTTGGTGGCTCTTGCCTGTAACCCCAGCACTTTGAGGGGCCGAGGCGGGTGGATCACTTAAGGTCAGGAGTTCAAGATCAGCCTAGCCAACATGGTGAAACTCCATCCCTACTGAAAATACAAAAATTAGCTGGGC
>NW_016865650.1:0-775 GCF_001698545.2 Rhinopithecus bieti | reverse complement strand
AGGAAGGGGAACATCACACACCAGGGCCTATTGTGGGGAGGGGACGGGAGGGGAGAGATAGCATTAGGAGATATAGCTAATGTAAATGATGAGTTAAAGGGTACCGCACACCAACATGGCACATGTATACATATGTAACAAACCTGCACGTTGTGCACATGTACCCTAGAACTTAAAGTATAATAATAAAAAAATTTTAAAAAAAGGAAGAGGAGACAAGTAAAACATTAACAATATATTTAATTCAATATATCCAAAGTATTATCCTTTCAACAAATAATAAATCTATAATATTGTATGCATATAAAAAAAGTAATATCAATTAAACTCCTGGCATATTAATTGGTTGATATGTTTCCTAATTTTTTTCTTAAATATACTTCAGAATAAGTTTAGATTTATAGAAAAACTGCAATAATAATACAGACTGTTCCCATATTTCCCAGACCCACTTTCCCCAACGATTAACATCTTATGTTCTATGGTACATTTGTCACAATAAATGAGCCCATATAAATACAATATTAATATTATTAGCTAAAGACTACACTTTATTCAGATTTTTATAATGTTTTTTCTGTTCTAGGCTTCTATCCAGTAACAATCAACATTGCTATTATTACTTCAAATATTTTTTTCTACTCTGTTTTTTGTTTCTTCTTCTTCTGATATTACAATTATATGTATGCTACACCTATTAAAATTGTTCCATAGTTCTTGGACATTCTGTTCTCCTTGTTCACTCTTCTTTTTCCTTTTGTTTGCATTTCAGTTA
>NW_016865649.1:0-942 GCF_001698545.2 Rhinopithecus bieti | reverse complement strand
GAAGACAAGAAATAACTAAGATCAGAGCAGAAATGAAGGAGATAGAGACAAGAAAACTCTTCAAAAAAAATCCATGAATGCAGGAGCTGGTTTTTTTGAAAAAACTAACAAAATAGACCACTAGCCAGACTAATAAAGAAGAAAAAAGAGGAGAATCAAATAGACACAATAAAAAATGATAATGGGTATATCACCACTGATCCCACAGAAATACAAACTACCATCAGAGAATACTATAAATACCTCTATGCAAATGAACTAGAAAATCTAGAAGAAATGTATAAATTCCTGGACACATACACCTTCCCAAGTCGAAACCAGGAAGAAGTTGAATCTCTGAATAGAACAATAACAAGTTCTGAAATTGAGGCAGTAATTAATAGCTTGCCAACCAAAAAAAGTCCAGGACCAGATGGATTTACAGCTGAATTCTACAAAGGTACAAAGAGGAACTGGTACCATTCCTTCTGAAACTATTCCAAATGATAGAAAAAGAGGGAATCCTCCCTAACTCATTTTATAAGGCCAGCATCATCCTGATACCAAAACCTGGCAGAGACTCAACAAAAAAAGAAAATTTCAGGCCTGATGAAAATCAATGCAAAAATCCTCAATAAAACACTGGCAAACCGAATCCAGCAGCATGTCAAAAAGCTTATCCACCACGATCAAGTCAGCTTCATTCCAGGGATGCAAGGCTGGTTCAACATAATGCAGATCAATAAACATAATCCATCACATAAACAGAACCAATGACAAAAACCACATGATTATCTCAATAGATGCAGAAAAGGCCTTTGATAAAATTCAACAGCCCTTCATGCTAAAGCTCTCCATAAACTAGGTATTGCTGGAACAGATCTCAAAATAATGAGAGCTATTTATGATAAACCCATAACCAATATCATACTGAATGGGCAAAAACTGGAAGCATTCCCTTTG
>NW_016865648.1:0-1452 GCF_001698545.2 Rhinopithecus bieti | reverse complement strand
TAAATAAATAAATAAAATAAATAAAATAAAATAAATTAGAAGATGTTCTTTGCACTTTTGTTTTTCTGGAGGAATGTCATGGTACACAGAGCGAAGACCTAACTTAAGGAGGCCTTGGAGCCTCTCAAGCATATAATGATTCAGGTCTGTGCCGGGCTGTGGCACTGCCTTCTTCACTGCCCTGCACCCTGGGCAGAGGCAGAGGGCAGGATCGTCTGGTGCGCTGAGGCCACATGTCCACCTGGCGTGGCTGGTGTGATCCACACAGCTGGAATGATAAAAGCACCACACTCATCCGTGCCAGGCCCAGTGCTACTCACGCTTCTCCTTCACTCTTCACCACATTCCCAGGACTGAAGCACTGGTTTATTCCCATTTTCCAAAAAAGGAAACCGAGGTTCATAGCGTTTAAACCTCAAGTCTCAGGCCACCATGAATACTTCTCATCTGCAAAAGAGAACACCCAGATGTGCCCACCCACCCTACAGATTCTTGGAGGCCTGGCTCACTTATCTCCGAGAAGGCCCCCTCTGGACCATCCAGAAGCCATGAGACAGTAACCGTGCCTCCTCTGCAGGGGCTCTGATCCAGCTTGGGTCTGCAAGGGGTAGCAGTCAGGGGTCACCTGAGCCTAGCTCAGTGGGTGTGCTCCTCACACTGCATGGCCACATGCTGTGGGTGGGCCTGTGCACACGTGTGTTTGTGCACACAGAGGAAACCAGTGTAGGCGGGGATCGAGGTCATTTTTACAAACAGAAAAGCTGTAGCATCTCCATAACTCAGCTTGTGGGCTAGACGCTTACCACAGAAAAAAGGAAGCCAGGCAAAAACTGAACCACTGGACCACTGCAAGCCCGCCCCAGCAGGGAGGTGGTGCAGGACTCCCTGTGAGAAGTGGGAACTCTCTGTACTATCTTTACAGCTTTTCTATAAATCTAAAACTCTTCAAAAATAAAGCATTTATTAACAACAATGACAACAAAAGCATTGACTAAGCTCCGTGAACTGATAATTTTGTTCTTTATCAAATGGGGATTTCTAATGCATCTTTTTAAGTGGTTTGGCAGCATCTTGGAGCTTCCCATTGCTAATAGTGTGCTAATGATGATTGCCCTTAAAGGAGGCCTCCTGCAGAGCGCTGGCCCAACTGGTGACCCTCCTCCAGCTGTCTGTGAGATAAGAGTGGTGATAACATAGCTGCTCTTGGAGGAGCACTGTGTGCCGTCCAAGGCCCAGCGCCCCGAAGAGGAGGCACTGTTACCATTTCTATTTTACAGATGAGGAAACCCAGGTTCTAGAGGGTGAGAAAATACCAGAGCTGGACCTGTAGTTCTGCCTGATTCCAAAGTTCAAATCTTAACCGCGGCTAAAGAAATAAAGCTGTATATATACATATATATACACACACACACATACACACACACACACACATATATACATATATATATATAT
>NW_016865647.1:0-943 GCF_001698545.2 Rhinopithecus bieti | reverse complement strand
TGAACAATGAGGTCACTTGGACTTGGGAAGGGGAACATCACACATTGGGGTCTATCATGGGAAGTGGTGAGGGGGGAGGGATTGCATTAGGAGTTATACCTGATATAAATGACGAATTGATGGGTGCTGATGAGTTGATGGGTGCAGCACACCAACATGGCACAAGTATACATATGTAAGGAACCTGCATGTTATGCATATATACCCTAGAACTTAAAGTATAATAAAATCATAATAATAATGATAAAGAAAAAATTAAATGAAAGAAAAAGAAGATACCACTTTGTGATGTGTGCATTCATCTCACAGAGTTAATGTTTTCTTTTCTTTCAGCAGTTTGGAAACATTTTCTTTGGAAGATCTGTGAAAGGATATATGGATGGACATTGAGGTCATGGTGAAAAAGAAAATATCTTCAGATAAAAACTAGAAAGAAGCATTCTGAGAAACAGCTCTGTGATGTTTCCGTTCATCACACAGAAATAAAACTATCTTTTGGTTGAGCAGTTTGGAAGCACTGTCTTTGTTTATTATGTGAATTAACATTTTACAGTTCATTGAGGACAAAGGCAGAAAAGGGAATATCCGTGGATAAAAAATAGAAGGAGGTATCTGAGAAACAGCTTTGTGATGTGTGCATTCATCTCTCAGAGTAAAGACTTTCTTTTTTATTCAGCAGCTCGGAAACACTGTTTTTGTAGAATCTCTGAAGGGATATTTTGGAGAGGCTTGAGACCTAAGGTGAAAAAGAAAATATCTTCAAATAAAAACTTGAAAGAAGCTTTTCAAGAAACTGTTCTGTGATGTGTGCATTCATCTCACAGAGTTAAATATTTCCTTTGATTCAACAGTCAGAAAACATTGTTTTATCCGTTTCATGAAAGGACATTGGGAGCTCATTGAGGACAAAATAGAAAAAGAGAATATCTTGGCATAAAAAGAA
>NW_016865646.1:0-982 GCF_001698545.2 Rhinopithecus bieti | reverse complement strand
AAAAAAAAAAAAAAAAAAAAAAATTAATTTTTTTTTAATTAAAGACGGGATCTTGCTATGTTGTCCAGGTTGGTCTCAAACTCCTGGGCTCAAGCAGTTCCCCCATCTTGGCTTCCCAAAGTGTTGGGATTACAGGTGTGAGCCACCATGCCCAGCCAGTTTAATTTTTTTAGTTACTGTTTTCTAATTAGTTTAGACACACCAACTTATTTGGGTATTCATTCCCTCATGATTCTAAACTTTGAAAGAAAATAATAAACAGTTCTCAGCAAGAAGATTTGATTATTTTCGTCATGGGAATCTATTTTACATATTTGTGAATTACTTCTGGTTATTATGATCTAGTATGATTTCTTTTGCATTATCAGTTAACCACAGGTAATTCATAAATATTATCCATGGAATTTACTTACTTAATATCTGTATGAGTCTTTATATTGGCATGTGAGGTTTTTCATAGTTCAATAAAAGCTTAACTCAGTGGGATCACAGAATTACATGTTTCTTTTTCACCCACCAGAATTTTGTTGAAAATCTTGTTAAAGTACATCCTTTCTTTTTTTGATGTACGATATGGAATGTAAGACCATTTTTTAAGGTAATAATTGGTAATGTTAATATAGTAACATAGATAAAACACAAGGGAATTTGATTTAATCTGGATTGATGCCTTGGAAGACTTTTAAAATCTTTATAAAAACCTTTCCTCAAGGCTGGGTGTGTTGGCTCACGCCTGTAATCCCAGCACTTTGGCAGGCCGGGCGGGCAGATCACGAGGTCAGGAGATCAAGACCATCCTGGCCAACACAGTGAAACCCTGTCTCTACTAAAAATACACACAAAAAAGTTAGCGGGGCATGGTGGCGGGAGCCTGTAGTCCCAGCTACTCGGGAGGCTGAGAGCAGGAGAATGGCATGACTCCAGGAGGCAGAGCTTGCAGTGAGCCGAGATCGCGCCACTGCACTTCAGCCTGGATGACAGA
>NW_016865645.1:0-938 GCF_001698545.2 Rhinopithecus bieti | reverse complement strand
AACCAGCCCAAGACAGAATTATCTTTACTGGTGTAATCTTTAATAAATAATACATTGATATTGGTTTAATAAAATAGCTACATCTTGAATTTAGTAAGATTACCATACTTCTTTTTTTTTTTTTTTTTTTTTTTAGACAGAGTTTTGCTCTTGTTGCCCAGGCTGGAGTGCAGTGGCATGATCTTGGCTCACTGCAACCTCCACCTCCCATGTTCAAGTGATTGTCCTGCCTCAGCCTCCCAAGTAGCTGGGTTTACATGCATGCACCACCATGCCTGGCTAATTTTGTATTTTTAGTAGAAACGGGGTTTCTCCATGATGGTCAGGCTGCTCTCAAACTCCCAACCTCAGGTGATCTGCCCAGCTTGGCCTCCCAAAGTGCTGGGATTACAGGCCGCCCATGCCCAGCCAGATTACCATAATTTCTAATCCTGTGGTGTTAGGCAGTCTAGTCCACAGGCAGTAAGAGATTTCCTTTGGGAAGACAGTTACTATTTTTGTTTCAAAGCTAAACTATAAACCAAGTTCCTAGTAAAGTTAGTTCAGTCCATACCCAGGAATGAACAAGGACAGCTTGGAGTTTAGAAGCAAGATGGAGTCACTTAGGGCAAATCTTTTTCACTGTCTCAGTTATAATTTTGCAATGGCGGTTTCATAAATTTAAGTGATGACTATCGCAGTTTTCATAAATAATCTAGGTAAATGATTAAAATAAAATAATTAGATAAATGTAATAGGATAAATACTAAACTAGTCATAATTTAGAATCTAAAGTTATATTAAATTAAATTATAGATATTTCATTATTTCAGTATTTTCAATAAAACACATTGTAGGAAAACATTCTTTCTTAAAAAAAGTGTCCCTTTTAAAACGTGAACAATTTTGTCTAATTCAAAGCTTATTTAAAGGTCATGTATAAAACAAAGTAAAAGGAG
>NW_016865644.1:0-726 GCF_001698545.2 Rhinopithecus bieti | reverse complement strand
AAATATGTTTACAAAAATTGGGCAAGGTATTAAACTTTGTATGAGAGAAAATAAAAGAAAAAATAAAATTAAAACAAAATAAACCTTGTATAAGTACAAATATTTCATGATGCAAAATTATCAAAAATATCACCTGTTAGTAGACCAAAGCAATCTCTAGCACTTTTGTTAAATGAGACGTAGCATCCTTTAGTCACTACATCTAGTTTAATGCACAGCCACCTTTTGTTCTATTCTCCCTTCTGTAACCAAAAGTGAATGTACAGTAAGGTCACTTGCAGGCTCCCTCTCTCATACAGTATCTTTTATACATGCCTTCCAATAATGTAAAATTATAACAAAGGTTTATCAAGTCTAAGATTGCCTGGCAAGGTGAAGACAAGCAACAGGAGTGATGTAAGTAAGAGGCAATTATAAGGTGTTTTATGAAAAAAATACATTTTAACTGTATTTCCAATATCCCAGAGGAAGAATAAGACGATGTACATTTAGATCATTTTTCTTAGAGAAATATAACTCAATAAATTATGTTGGTATACCTATAACTTAAATATTTAAAGATTTTGGAGTATTTGCAAATAGAGCTGGTCTTGTGCACCATATGTCCTCAAAAGTACTTTCTGACAATTTGTACTTTCCAAAGGAACTTTTAAAATATATAATTGTATATTCTGGAAAGATCTATTGGTTTATTCTGATAACTGAGGGGTTAAGCTAACCCAATTC
>NW_016865643.1:0-984 GCF_001698545.2 Rhinopithecus bieti | reverse complement strand
CCCGGCCAGCCAGGATAGTCTTGATCTCCTGACCTCGTGATCCGCCTGCCTCGGCCTCCCAAAGTGTTGGGATTACAGGCGTGAGCCACCAGGCCTGGCTTTTTTTTTTTTTTTTTTTTTTTTGGAGATGAAGTCTTGCTCTGTTGCCCAGGCTGGAGTGCAGTGGCGCGATCTCAGCACTGCAACCTCTGCCTCCTGGGGTCAAGTGATTCTCCTACCTCAGCCTCCCAAGTAGCTGGGATGATAGGCACCCGCCACTGTGCCTGGCTAATTTTGGTATTTTTAGTAGAGACAGGGTTTCACCATGCTGGCCAGGCTGGTCTCGAAATCCTGACCTTGTGATCTGCCCACCTCAGCCTCCCAAAGTGCTGGGATTACAGGAGTAAGCCACCACGCCCAGCCTATATACCCACTTTTAAAGACATGTGAGATGCTAAATGTTATTCAGAATGTGCTAGAAAATGGGTGGTAACTTCCGTGTGTTGCCAAGGCAATGGCAAACTGCCATGGCAATGATGGGCCTGTCTTGTGGAGAAGTGCTGATTTCAGTGCCTCTTGCTGATTTCAACGTCTTCAACCTGCTCTGGAATAGAGTTCCATCTGCCTCTTCCCTCAGCTTCACAAAAATCCATTGAAGGAGGAATTACCTTCATTTTCCATTTTTCCCCAGTTCCCCGACCTGTGCACTCAGGCTGGCTGCTGGATAGGATATTGATCACCTTGCTGCCTATAGAAATCTCAGTGCTGGCCTGGTGTGGTGGCTCACGCCTGTTATCCTAGCACTTTGGGAGGCCGAGGTGGGCGGATCATGAGGTCAGGAGATCGAGACCATCCTGGCTAACACGGTGAAACCCCGTCTCTACTAAAAATGCAAAATATTAGCTGGGTGTGGTGGCGGGCGCCTGTAGTCCCAGCTACTTGGGAGGCTGAGGCAGGAGAATGGCGTGAACCTGGGAGGTGGAGCTTGCAGTGAGCTGAGATCAC
>NW_016865642.1:0-1899 GCF_001698545.2 Rhinopithecus bieti | reverse complement strand
AAAAGTGAATCTTGATTCATACCTTACATCATACATAAAAGTTAACTCAAAATTGATCATAGACTCAAATGTAAAGCCCAAATTTATAAAATCTCTGGAAGAAAATCTTTGTGACTTTAGGTTTGGTAAAGATTTCTTAGGTATAACACCAAAAGCATGATTTATAAAAGAAAAAAATGATAAATTGGACTTCATTAATATTAAGAATATCTCTTTGAAAGCCATGTTTAAGGGAATAAAAGGACAAGCCCCAGACTGGGAGGAAATATTTATGGAAGATATTCTGATAAAAGACTTGTATTTAGAATATGTAAGGAATTCTCAAAACTCAACAATAAGGCCAGTCGCAGTGTCTCCTGCCTGTAATCCCAACACTTTGGGAGGCCAAGGCGGGTAGATCACTTGAGGCCAAGAGTTCAAGACCAGCCTGGCCAATATGGCAAAACCCCATCTCTACTAAAAATACAAAAATCAGCCAGGTATGGTGGCAGGCACCTGTAATCCCACCTACTTGGGAGGTTGAGTCACGAGAATCGCTTCAACTCAGGAGGCAGAGGTTGCAGTGAACAGTCAACTGAGATTGCGCCCCTGCACTCCAGCCTGGTTGTCAGAGTGAGACTCTGTCTCCAACAAAAAAAAAAAAAAAAAAAGAAAAGAAAAGAAAAGAAAAAACACTCAATAAAGCAAACAACCTAGTAAAAAAAATAAGCAAAAGATTTGAACAGATATTTTGTCAGAAAAGATACATGAATGCAAATAAGCACATAAAAGATGATCAACATCATTAGTCATTAGTGAAATGCAGACTAAAACTATAAGAATATACCATTACATCCTTACCAACACTTTTAGGCTTCAGGCTTTTAAACTGAAGACATTATAGTGTCTAATCTCCAGATAAGATTTTTCAGATTAAATTTAGAGAAGACATTACAGTGTCTTCAGTTTAAAAGCCTGACAGTAACAAGTGTTGGTGAGGATGTGGAGCAGCTGAAACTCATGCACTTGTGGTGGGAATGTAAAATGGTACAACCACTTTGGAAAACAGTTTGACATTTTCTTAAGGACTTAAAACTGACACTACCAAGTGACCCAACTATTTTGCTCCTAGGCATTTATCCAAGAGGAATGAATACATATGACCACATAAAGATTTGTTTACAAATACGTGGCAGGTTTATTTGTAATAGGCAAGAATTGAATCTATTCAAATGTGCATCAACAGAGACATTTGTGGTATGTTCATATGATGAAATACTATTCAACAATAAAAGGGAATGAACAATTGATACAACTTATTTTATTCTCAATATAATTATAGTAAGGAAATGAAGGCAGAAAAAAATGGCACGTTATATGGAATTCTATAAAATGTACTCAAAAAGCAGATCAGATTACCTGGAGACCTGAGTTGCAAATGGATGACTTATGCGGGAAATATTTGTGAGTAATAGGTATGTTCATCATCTTAATTGTCATCATGACTTCGTGGATATATGTACATATGTCAGAATTTATCGAATTGTATACTTTAAACGTGTAATTTATCATAGCTTAATTGTGTCTCAAAATCTGTAAAAAAAAAAAAAATACTTCATGTGTTCTTCAACGTTTATAGCATGCTGCTCAAATTTCAGAATCACATGAGGGATTGAGACTAATTTTTAAAATAATTTTTCAGTGATTGGGTTTGAGGTAACTCATGCATTATATATAGCAGATTTGCCTATTATTATTTTTTTTGAGACGGACTCTCACTCTGTCGCCCAAGCTGGAGTACAGTGGCGTGATCTCAGCTCAGTGCAACCTCCGCTTCCAGGGTTCAAGCGATTCTTCCACCTCAGCCTCTTGAGGAGCTGGGACTACAGGTACATGCCACCACGCCCAGCTAATTTTTTT
>NW_016865641.1:0-879 GCF_001698545.2 Rhinopithecus bieti | reverse complement strand
AAAAAAAAAGAAAGAAAGAAAGAAAGAAAGAAAAGTAATTTGTCAAGATTACAAGCTAATTGTGAGCAGGGCCAAAAAATTTTTTTTTTCTTTTTAGACCGATTCTCACTCTTGTTGCCCATGCTGGAATGCAATGGCGTGATCTCGGCTCACTGCGGCCTCCGCCTCCCGGATTTAAGCTATTCTCCTGCCTCAGCCTCCCAAGTAGCTGGGATTACAGCTGCCCACCACCACACCCAGCTAATTTTTGTATTTTTGGTACAGACGGGGTTTCACCATATTGGCCAGGCTGATCTTGAACTCCTGACCTCATGATCCATTGGTCCCAGCCTCCCAAAGTGCTGGGATTACAGGTGTGAGCCACCACACCTGGCCAGAGCAGGGCCAAAATTTTAATGGTTGATCTGTCTGGCTCAAAGCCAGGCTCTTCACCTCTAAGTTATTTATTTCGTGCACCAGCAGCTACTATTGAATCTCTACATGTTTTATTAGGAAGCAAAATGTATGCAGCAGAAACAATAGGTTAAATCTCTATGTTTACTTTCCTCTGGAGAACTTGTTCAGTTAATAATACTACTTACCTTTTTGTTTTCTCTTTCAACATATTTGAATAGAGCTGTGCTGTCTAATAAGGTAACCACTGATTAAATGAGGCTATTGAGCACTTGAAACTGCTAGTTCCAGTTAAGAGGTGCCGTAAGTGTACCTCTTATAGCCAGATTTTGAAGACTTAGTATGAAAGAATGTAACATCTCATTAATAATTTTTTATATTGATTACATGTTGAAATAATATTTTGGATAGATTGGGTTAATGTGTATTATTCCTGGGCACGGTGGCTCACGCCTGTAATCCCAGCACTTTGGGAGGCTGAGGTGG
>NW_016865639.1:0-982 GCF_001698545.2 Rhinopithecus bieti | reverse complement strand
AATCTTATCCTGAAACCTTGAAAATATCTAGTTGATATAAAATTAGTTTACAGATTTTATTTCTTTGTTAAATATAATTTAATGCCACCTTTTATTTTTTAAAAAATTATCCTTGATAGTGTTGAGAGAAACACCATAACTCCAAGCTATAGTCTGCTGTTCTAAGCTTACATAGATAAAAAGAAATCCTGGAATGACAGAGCAAATTCAAAGCACAAGTGTGTTCTCATTCTACTTGATTCATTGGAAAACTCTTTAAAAATTTCCCTGTATCTTCCTGACTCTGGCATGTTTGTACCTTGACCCCATAGCCACTGATTGCCTGAGGGATCTTGCAATTGTATACATTGATGGAAGATGTATTGCAAGAATTGCCCCAGTTGTTCAGACTTCTTTAAATACTTGTCCTTTGCAATATGACTTTTCAGCTCTTAACTCTGGGCCATCCTTATCACTTGCTTTTGTCAACAGGATGGTACTAAATATAACCTAAAAAGAAACTTGGCAAAGTGCTTCCAAATTTTGGCTTTTGCCCCCTGTTGCTCTTGAAATTCAACTGCTGGCTAAAAAACAATTCTCTAGATGTTAAGAGTCTGGTGGCTATTCACACCCATCACCCAAGGCTACAGTCAGACATATTAGAGTGGCCCTCCTAGCTGGCCAGCCAAGCTATTAGCCAACCCTGTCAGCTGATCACTGACACGTTAGCAAAGCCCAGAAAAGATCAGTCAAAATTGACCATACAGTCAAATTTGCCCAATTTATAAGTGAACTCATAACAAATGCTAAATTCTTTTTTTTTTTTATTATTATACTTTAAGTTCTAGGGTACATGTGCATAACGTGCAGGTTTGTTACATATGTATACTTGTGCCATGTTGGTGTGCTGCACCCATCAACTCGTCAGCACCCATCAATTCGTCATTTATATCAGGTATACCTCCCAATGCAACCCCGCCCCCCTCCCACCTCCCCGTGATAG
>NW_016865638.1:0-879 GCF_001698545.2 Rhinopithecus bieti | reverse complement strand
TTTTAGTAGAGACTGGTCTCGCTGTTTTTCCCAGGTTGGTCTCGAACTCCTGGCCTCAAGTGATGCTCTTGCCTTGGCCTTCCAAAATGTTGGGATTACAGGCATGAGTCACTGCTCCCAGCCCCAAAATCTTCTTTTAAAGACAGATAAACTGAAATACTTTTCAAGGCAAGAAACATATCCTCCAAAAATGAAAATGGAAACGAGTATGAAAATGAAGGTAAATAAATAAACATGGGGAAATATACTTGGAAATGGGTTAATCATACTACACATGAAGTGAATCAAAGATCAAACAGTCTTAATGGAGTTCACATCATTCACTTTTAGCACATCATTTACCTTTCATGCAGTTTCAATTCTTTGATAAAAATGCATGTACAACTTATGGTAACACTGTAGTGTCACCGTACAAACAACCCAAATGTATTCATTTCTCAATGTCATGAATAAACTATGAATTAAGGTGATTCTCAATAATTATATTCTCTGGATAGATGGAAAAATGAGTATAACGATGCCTCACTTTATATTTTGATTATTTCAGTGAATTCTTGCATAAAATACTATATTTTTTAAATTCTGTAATGAAGTGTATGGTGTAGCCAAAAAAAAAAAAAAAAGGCACTGGATCAACTCTCAGAAGTTACTTTGCTTCTAAGTGTTCATTTATTTCTGGAATCACTTTCAGCTCTAAATCTTCTAATTTTAAATCTAAACCTCCTGTTTCCCTGATTTTAATTGCACCAAAGTAATGAACAATTGTTGTGAGTCACAAAAAATTTACTACTGGTATAATAAATTATATATAAAGAGGGAGAAAACTGATTACTTTTTAAAACTATAAAATTGAAATTTTAAATTTTAAAATGTTTTTAA
>NW_016865637.1:0-982 GCF_001698545.2 Rhinopithecus bieti | reverse complement strand
AAAAAAAAAAAAAACAGGAAAAGAAAAAAAGAAATATAGCTTTAGTTTTTTTTTTCTATACCCAAACAATTTTAAGCCCTCATTTTGCCAAGCATCTTGAGCTTGCTCTCAGTCAAGTCGTGGTCTTCCCCACTCTTCTTGGTGTTACATCTAAGTTCTAAGGGTCAGTTAGTGCCAAGGCATGGCCTGGGGTAAGGGGCCTCTGTGTCAACTTCTGTGCACATTAACAGCCATGGCGCCTTCCTGGCCTTGGTGTCTGTGGTCTTTAGTCACTTGTCCACTGTTGTGTACTCTTCCATCACCTAGTCTCTTCTGCCCTGTAAAGCACAAAGAAGATCACATATTTGACAAAGGACTCATATCCAGAATACGTAAAGCACTCTCAAAATTAAACACTAAAAAACAAATAATAGCTTTTTCCTCCCGCTCCCCACTCCCCCTGAGCGCTGCTCTGGGAGTTTCGGGCTCCTGCTAAGCTAGCGCCGCCGTCCTCTCCCTTCAGTCGCCATCATGATTATCTACCGGGACCTCATCAGCTACGAGGATATGTTCTCCGACATCTACAAGATCCGGGAGATCGCTGACGGGCTGTGCTTGGAGGTGGAGGGGAAGATGGTCAGTAGGACAGAAGGCAACATTGATGACTCGCTCATTGGTGGAAATGCCTCCGCTGAAGGCCCCGAGGGCGAAGGTAGGGAAAGCACAGTAATCACTGGTGTCGATATTGTCATGAACCATCACCGCAGGAAACAAGTTTCACAAAAGAAGCCTACAAGAAGTACATCAAAGATTACATGAAATCAATCAAAGGCAAACTTGAAGAGCAGAGACCAGAAAGAGTAAAACCTTTTATGACAGGGGCTGCAGAACAAATCAAGCTAATTTCAAACATCCTTGCTAATTTCAAAAACTACCAGTTCTTCATCGGTGAAAACATGAATCCAGATGGCATGGTTGCTCTATTGGACTACTGTGAGGATGG
>NW_016865636.1:0-449 GCF_001698545.2 Rhinopithecus bieti | reverse complement strand
AGAGCCTGCCCACTGCCTGGATGGGAAGTGTGGCAGTGCAGGGCTCAAGGCCGACACCGGAGTAAGGCAGAGGCATGAGTGCAAATCTGCCATGGGTCAGGGAGACGGGCCCTGCAGGTGCAGGTCAGCCAGGACAGAGGGCCAGAGCAGAGGGGCCTGAGGGCAGGGCAGGGAAAGCAAGCACCAGGAAACAGCAGAGGGCAGGAGACCGACGTTTCCTTTCTGGAACAAGGTGGAGGAGGAAGGAGGGAAACGTGGAAAGGAACAAGAAAACCAGGGCAGGAGTGACAACTCCCGGAGAGGCCAGTCAGGTGCTGGGGAAGTCGGAGGGTCTCACTGGGCGGTGGGATCTGAGCAGGTGGCATCTGAACTGGCTTTGAAGGGTGGGATGGGATCTTGGTAGGTGGAGAAGGTGGCGGGGAGGGTGCTCTAGGGAGAGGGGACCTCAC
>NW_016865635.1:0-984 GCF_001698545.2 Rhinopithecus bieti | reverse complement strand
TTCCTTCCTTCCTTCCTTCCTTCCTTCCTTCCTTCCTTCCTTCCAGTGTCTCAGTTTGCCTCACTGAAACCTCCTACTCCTAGACTTAAGCAATCCCCTCACCTCAGCACCCCAAGTAGTTGGGACCACAGGTGTTTGTCACCATGCCCAGCTAGTTTTTTTTTTTTCCGTAGAGTGGGGTTTCACCATGTTGCCCAGACTGGTCTCAAATTCCTGGAATCAAGCAATGCACCGACCTAGGCCTCCCAAAGTGCTGGAATTACAGGCATGACCCGCTGTGTCCATCCTGAATCATTTAGCTTCTTGCTTAACCCTTTATTGTACTTCACAAGAATTGTAGCTAATTGAAGAAGGTACCATTTATGTTATCACACTCATTGTCTGCCTAATTATTCAATGAAATAACCAACGGGATCGAATAAACCTTTTGTTTATTTGTTAGTGTCTTTTATCAGTAATAAATGCATGCATGCACTTCTTCTATGACTATGAATATAAATCCACTGGAATCTTTGACTCTGGAGTCAGAACATTATAGCTTTTTCCTCATCCAAAGTGTTTCAACACCATATGAAAATGCTATTTTAAAAAGTAGACTTGTTCTGATATTTAAGATAATGATGGTATCTCTAAAAGTGTTACAGTTAATTGGTAATCTCATATAGAAGACAGCATCTTAAATGACATTTCAACATCTAAATATGTGATTTCCTTATCATTGCTATTGATTCAGAAAGTAGGACATCTACATACTTTTACTAAACATAAAAGGTATTTTTTCAGCAATAGATCACCTAACTAAAAATATTTGCTCTGTGCCAATACATTAATAAGAGATTGAAATATTGAGTAAAAAATATAATCATGATTATGTCTTCTCAAGGATAAACCATTTATTTGGATATCGAGTTTGCATTTATATATTATATATACACTTTATATGTTTATATACATAAATGTAAATTTATAATACATTTATAATTA
>NW_016865634.1:0-729 GCF_001698545.2 Rhinopithecus bieti | reverse complement strand
AGGATAAAGTATTTTATGACTTTGTTTTCTCAAGGTATTTTGAACCAACTACATCATATGTAAAGACCTGTGACACAAATGGATAGCTCATCTTCAGGTGATTGAGGAATGGAGTATGAACCTTAGTTTTAAATCCATTTGGCAATTAGAACTGCAGTTTTACTGTGAACTGTCTTATTATACACTTTATCAAGATCATATGCATATAAAGTTAATTAATATGTTTGAATAATTAATCAAGTAAGAAGAATTTCTTGATGATATCATTTTAGGAAAATATATATTTGATTATGAAATTATATATTTACTAAAAGTATTATATAGTAAAGGGCTATGTTTAATGTAACCAATCATGAAAACTAAGATTACTTTAACTTACCGGTAGTTCCTTCTAACACAAGAAAGTTAGATTCTTTAAACAATATATTATGTGAAAAGTACCCACTTATCAGAGGTGAATAGTTAGTCTTAAAGCATCTAGAAAAATCTAAAATTTATGTAAGCCAGATGTGGCAGCATGCACCTGTAGTCGTAGCTATTGGGCTGAGGTGGGAGGATAACTTGAGCCCAGGAGTTCGAGGCTGCAGTTAGCTAGGATCACACCACTGCACTCCAATCTGCATGACAGAGTGAAACCCCATCTCTCAGAAACAAGTAAACATTAAAATTAAAAATAAAATTCATGTAAAACAAATACGATGCAATCATCTTTATATATATATATATATA
>NW_016865633.1:0-456 GCF_001698545.2 Rhinopithecus bieti | reverse complement strand
GGAGGGGTTATTGTATAAAATAAGTAAGCAATCCAAAGACATTATTTATGCAATGCATATATTACCATCATGTTTATATCCTGGCCTCAGATCTTAGTGAAATAAACAATTCAGTCTCTACTGAACAAATTAACTTAAATATAATGATTTTTATTTTGTTTTATTTTTTTTGAGACGGAGTCTTGCTCTGTCACCCAGGCTGGAGTGCAGTGGCGCGATCTAGGCTCACTGCAAGCTCCGCCTCCCAGGAGTTCACTCCATTCTCCTGCCTCAGGCTCCTGAGTAGCTGGGACTACAGGCGCCCGCCACCACGCCCAGCTAATTTTTTGTATGTTTTAGTAAAGACTGGATTTCACCGTGTTAGCCAAGATGGTCTCTATCTCAGGACCTTGTGATCTGCCCGCCTCGGCCTCCTAAAGTGCTGGGATGACAGGCGTGAGCCACTGCGCCCGGCTT
>NW_016865632.1:0-980 GCF_001698545.2 Rhinopithecus bieti | reverse complement strand
AACATGGAATAAGGTGATACTTTTGAAAATTTTAGGTTTTCAGTTTTGAGATTGATTTTGTTAATGGCTTTGTTTGTTTATTTACTTATTTATTTATTTATTTATTTATTTTTGTTATCATTAGAGATGGGGTTTCACTATGTTGCCCACTATGAGCCTTGAACTTCTGAACTCAAGAGATCCTCCTTGCTTTGGCCTCCCAAAGTGTTGGGATTGCAGGCATTAGCCACCTCACCTGGCCAATGACTTTTTTTTTTTGAGACTGAGTCCCATTCTATTGCCCAGGCTGGAGTGCAGTGGCATAATCTTGAGTCATTGCAACCTCCGTCTCCTGGGTTCAAGCGATTCTTGTGCCTCAGCCTCCTGAGTAGCTGGGACTACAGGCGTGTGCCACCACGTCCGGCTCATTTTTGCATTTTTAGTAGAGATAGGGTTTCACTATGTTAGCCAGACTGGTCTTGAACTCCTGACCTCAGGTGATCCGCCTGATTTTGACAGCAAAACCTGTTCTGGAACAGACCAGAGGCACTAGAACTGCTTCCTCCCCTGTAACCTACAATGAAGTGAGAACAGGCTGCCCCCGGTTTCTCCCTGCATGGGTAAACCTGTTTGTCAAATGGAATGCTGGCACAAATGTGAACATTTTAGTTAGATAATCAAGTAGGTACGCAAGTTCTTATAATCTATGGAAAAATAGAAAAACATAATTATCTTTCTACTTAATCACATATTTGTCATGTGATATCTTGGCATCTGTCTCTGCTGGCAGAACAGAACAATCACTTCAATCATTTTAAGTCGGTGAGGTCAAAAGGGCCTTGAAAGAAACTCTGAATGTAAATTTGCACTTATTTCATACATTAAATTTAATCCTCTATGCTCTTAAAACTATCTGACATAAGCTTGTCACTTAATATATGGGTGTCCTGGCCGGGCGCGGTGGCTCAAGCCTGTAATCCCAGCACTTTGGGAGGCCGAGG
>NW_016865631.1:0-729 GCF_001698545.2 Rhinopithecus bieti | reverse complement strand
AGTTGAGAGAAGAAGGTTTCAGACGATCAAGCTTCTCTGAGCTAAAGAAAGAAGTTTGAACCCATCGCAAAGAAGCTAAAAACCTTGAAAAAAGATTTGACGAATGGCTAACTAGATAATCAATGCAGAGAAGTCCTTAAATGACCTGATAGAGCTGAAAACCATGACACAAGAATTATGTGACAAATGCACAAGCTTCAGTAACCAACTCAATCAACTGGAAGATAGGGTATTAGTGATTGAAGATCAAATGAATGAAATGAAGTGAGAAGAGAAGTTTAGAGAAAAAAGAGTAAAAAGAAATGAACAAAGCCTTCAAGAAATATGGGACTATGTGAAAAGACCAAATCTATGTCAGATTGGTGTAACTGAAAGTGACGGGGAGAATAGAACCAAACTGGAAAGCACTCTGCAGGATATTATCCAGGAGAACTTCCCCAACCTAGCAAGGCAGGACAACATTCAAATTCAGGAAATACAGAGAATGCCACAGAGATACTACTCAAGAAGAACAACTCCAAGACACATAATTTTCAGATTCACCATAGTTGAAATGAAGGGGGAAAAATGTTAAGGGCAGCCAGACAGAAAGGTCGGGTTACCCACAAAGGGAAGCCCATCAGACTAACAGCAGATCTCTCAGCAGAAACTCTACAAGCCAGAAGACAGGCAGGGCCAATATTCAACATTCTTAAATAAAAGAATTTTCAACCCAGAATTTCATATCCA
>NW_016865630.1:0-406 GCF_001698545.2 Rhinopithecus bieti | reverse complement strand
GCAAAATATCTCAAGTGCTGATCCTAGGTTTTACAAGAGTGATGTTATCCCCAAGAGCAATGTGGGAGGTTCAGACTTGGAGCCGGAGGCTGCATAACCCCTAAACTGTAATTTCTAACCTTGTAGCTAATTGGTTAGTCCCGCAAAGGCAGACTGGCCACCAGGTAAAAAGGGGTCTTTTTGGGAAACGGCTGTTATCAATTTTGTTTCAGAGTCAAACCATGAACTGGATTCCTTCCCAAAGTTAGTTCGGCCTATGCCCAAGAATGAACAGCTTAAAGGTTCGAAGCAATATAGAGTCGGTTAGGTCTGATTTTTTTCACTGTCGTTATCTCCTCAGTTATAATTTTGCAAAGGCAGTTTCAGTAAGAATGGAAGTATATTTTCATGGCATGTATATAATTTT
>NW_016865629.1:0-449 GCF_001698545.2 Rhinopithecus bieti | reverse complement strand
TTCCAGAGGAAGGATCAGGCAGCAATATTTATTGTTCCACAGCCACTACTGGTGATATCCAGGCGAACAGGGTCTGGAGTGAACCTTCAGCAAACTGACAGACCTGCAGCTGAGGAACCTGACTGTTAGAAGGGAAACTAACAAACAGAAAGGAATAGCATCAGCATCAACAAAAAAGGACATCCACACCAAAACCCCATCTGTAGGTCACCATCATCAAAGACCAAAGGTAGATAAAACCGCAAAGATGGGGAGAAACCAGAGCAGAAAAGCTGAAAATTCTAAAAACCAGAGTGCCCCTTCTCCTCCAAAGGATTGCAGCGCCTTGCCAGCAATGGAACAAAGCTGGGTGGAGAATGACTGATGAGTTGGCAGAAGTAGGCTTCAGAAAGTCGGTAATAAACTTCTCCGAGCTAAAGGAGGATGTTCGAACTCATTGCAAGGAAGCT
>NW_016865628.1:0-943 GCF_001698545.2 Rhinopithecus bieti | reverse complement strand
TTCTTTTTTTTTTTTTTTTTTTTTTTATTTTGAGACAGAGTCTAGCTCTGTCGCCCAGGCTGGAGTGCAGTGGCCGGATCTCGGCTCACTGCAAGCCCCGCCTCCTGGGTTTACGCCATTCTCCTGCCTCAGCCTCCCGAGTAGCTGGGACTACAGGCGCCCGTCACCTCGCCCGGCTAGTTTTTTTGTATTTTTTAGTAGAGACGGGGTTTCACCGTGTTGGCCAGGATGGTCTCGATTTCCTGACCTCGTGATCCGCCTGTCTCGGCCTCCCAAAGTGCTGGGATTACAGGCTTGCGCCACCGCGCCCGGCCTAGTCCCTCAACTTTCATAGCAACTCCCAAATGCAACAAAAATCATCACCACCACCAATCTCCATATAACATATACTCAGGATACAAAATATCCTGGGTATTTATGGGACGCAAAATAATTTTCTTCCTTTTTTAACATTGGGCTTTAAGTCTCTTTTTTTTTTCTTTTTTCTCTTTTCTTTTCTTTCTTTTTTTTTAATGAATCTGTGAGAAGTACCGCAATTGCATGTAGCAAGTAAATTCTAGAGGTGTGAGCCTGGAGCGGTGGCTCATACCTCTAATCCCAACACTTTGGGAGGTGGAGGCCGGTGGATCACCTGAGGTCAGGAGTTTAAGACCAGCCTGGGCCAGGCATGGTGGCTCATGCCTGTAATCCCTGCACTTTGGGAGGCCGAGGTGGGTGGATCACGAGGTCAGGAGATCCTGGCTAACACGGTGAAACCCCGTCTTTACTAAATATACAAAAAATTAGCCAGGTGTGGTGGTGAATGCCTGTAGTCCCACCTACTCCAGAGGCTGAGGCAGGAGAATGGCGTGAACCCAGGAGGCGGAGCTTGCAGTGAGCCAAGATTGCACTCCTGCACTCCAGCCTAGGGGACACAGCGAGACTCCATCTCAAAAAAAAAAAG
>NW_016865627.1:0-1598 GCF_001698545.2 Rhinopithecus bieti | reverse complement strand
TATATTCAAAAAAACAGAAATATCACAAACTAGTAATTTAACATTTCACCTTAAGGAACTAGAAAAACAAGAACAAACTAAACCCAAATTTAGCAGAAAAAATGAAATAACAAATGTAAGAGTAGAATTAAATAAAATCGAGACCAAAAAAAATACAAAGGATTAACAAATTGAAAAGTTGTTTTTTGAAATGATAAACAAAATTAATAAACTGCTAGTTAGACTACCAAGAATAGAGAAGATCCAAATGAATATAATCAGATATGAAAAAGAAGACATTACAACTGATACCACAGAAATATAAAAGATCATCAGAGACTGCTATGAACAACTCTACACTCACAAACTAGAAAACCCAGAGGCAAATGGATAAATTCCTGGAAACATACAACCTCCCAAGATTGAACCAGAAAAAAATAGAAATCTTGAACAGAGCAACAATGAGTAGCAAGATTGAATCAAAAATAAAAATCTCCCCTTCCCAAAAAAAGATGAATACACAGCTGAACTCTACCAAACATGAAAAGAGAAACTGGTACCAATCTCCCTGAAACGGTTTTAAAAAATCAAGGAGAGAATCCTCCCTATTTCATTCTATGAATCCAGTATCACCTGTATACCAAAACCAGACAATGACACAACCGAAAAAGAAAACTACAGACCACTCTTCCTGATGAACATAGATGCAAAAAATTTTTTAAAAATCAGCAAATATAACTCAACAGCACATCGAAAAGATAATATATCATGATCAGATGTGCTTTATTTCAGAAATGCAAATATGGCTTGACATATGAAAATCAATGAATGTGCTTCATCAAATAAAGAGAATAAACAAAAATCACATGATTACTTCCATAGATGTAGAAAGAGCATTTGATAAAAGTCAGCATCCTTTCATGATAAAACCTTCTAACAAACTAGGAATAGAAGGAACATACCTGAAAATAATAAATACCATATGCAACAGACCCAGAGCCAACATTATACTGAATGGTGGAAAGTTGAAAGTATTCCCCCTAAGAACCAGAAAAAAGATAAGGATGCCCACTTGCACTACTGATCCACACAATACTGGAAATCTTAGCCAGAGCAATCAGGCAAGAGAAAAATAAAAGGCATACAAATTGAAATAGAGGGAGTTAAGTTATCTCTGTTTCTAAAGTATGATCTTATATCTAGAAAAGTCTAAAGACTCCTCCAAAAAACTCTTAGATTTGATAAATGATTTCAGTAAAGTTTCAGAATTCAAAATTAACATATAAAAATCAGTAGCATTTTATACAACCATACTAATCAAGCTGAGAACAAAATCAAGAAGGCAATCCTATTTACATTAGCCACAAAAAATGTAGAGAAAACATATTTAGGATGTAAAATACCCAGGAATAAATTTAACCAGGGAAGTGAGAGATCTCTACAATAAAAATTATGAAACATTGATGAAAGAAATTATAGAGGCCACAAACATGAGCAGAATATCTCATGCTCATGAATCTGAATAATTAATATCATTAAACTGACCATACTGCACAAAGAACTCTACAGATTGAATGTCATCCCTATTCAAAATAATATTGTCATTTTCACAGAATTTG
>NW_016865626.1:0-879 GCF_001698545.2 Rhinopithecus bieti | reverse complement strand
ATATTATTATTATATATTGTATATTATTATATTATTATTATATATTATTACATATTATTATTATATATTATATATTATTATATACTGATATATATATATACATACTGATTATTGCTTTTAGATTATTCCTCATGGGCTTTGTAATTTTGTAATTGTGGGCTTATCTTCATCAGGGATTATTATAGGGATTATTATAGAACTCTTATATAGCCAAGATTGAGAACACATTCCTCCAAAGAGGTTATTTTACCTTCTGTCATATGCACACATATGTACACACATTTCTATATATACATATATGTATATATATGAGGATGTGTGTGAATATATATAGATTTATATATGTGTGTGTATATATATGCATGTGTGTACAGGCAGAGACCTAGAGGATTGCACATTCTGTTAAACTTTTATTCAATAGTAAGAGTAAAATAAATATATTATACATATAGGTGGTGGTGGTATATGAAAAGGGTGTGTGAAAGGGGATTATTTATATATTGTTAGAGATAGTAGTGAGATTAGAGCCTTTATAGGTAGAATTATACCACAATGCCTAAAATTGGCCTAGATCCAGACAATATGTCACTAGGTAAAATCTTTAGCAAGAACATCAACAAGTAGGAAAATCAGCAATTCTTTGTTACCAGCTGGAATTTAGTGGTAAGCCGCAAGGCAGAATTCTAATCAGAAAAGTATACCACTTGAGAGGCTCTTTTTGTTACATGCTAACTAGTCCAAAATCACAGAAACCAAAGCAGTCTCCTTTTCCATTTATCTCACCTTCCTTTTAATGTCCGCATCTGAATCTTTCTTTCTTTTTCCGTCCGTCCTTCTTTTCTTCCTTCCTTCCTTCCTTCCTTCCTTCCTTCCTTCCTT
>NW_016865625.1:0-2187 GCF_001698545.2 Rhinopithecus bieti | reverse complement strand
AAAAAAATGCAAAAGGAGAAACAGGCTAAGATTAAATACCAGATGCTGGCCATTGCCCTCCAGAAGGAAAAATCACCTTCTCAGGGCCCTGGCACCTGTTTTTGATGTGGCAATCTGGGACATTGGGCAAAGGCCTGCCCAAACCCATGACCTCCAACAAAGTCTTGCCCTATATGTGGCATATGGGGACATTGGAAAATGGACCGCTGTCAGCAAGAATGCCCTTCCCATTCAACAGCACCCTCCAGTCAGTCCCCAAACCCAACGCAGGGACACCTCTCCTCTTTGTTGGCACTAGCGGCCGAAGACTGATGGTGCCTGGGATTGCTTGTACCCACGCCATGTGAGTCTCTAGAACCCGGAGTAATTAGGATGGCATCTGGTAAGCCAATCTCCTTCTTATTGGATACTGGGGCAAGTTTCTCAGTTCTTCCAGAGTATGATGGACCCCTAAATTGTTCCCCCATTTCTGTTGTTGGGGTTGATGGCCACCCTACCACTCACTCTCGAACACCTCCATTATACTACACCTTATTCAGTACTGCCTTTACTCACTCATTTGTAGTAATTCCACAGTGTCCTACATCTCTTATTAGAAGAGATATACTCAATAAATCTGGGGCCACATTACAGTTGAATGCCTTACCGCAGGTGCCTGCATACTTGCTCCTTTGCCAGCCAGAAAACAATGAAGCCCAAACCCAGTCCTCAACAATTTCAGTCCAAGGGGTTAACCCAATGGTATGGGACACTTCTCAGCCCACTGTTGCCATATACCACCAGCCATTTCTAATAAAACTTAAGGACCCCTCCCAAATTGTTTCACAACCCCAATATCCCCTCAGTCAGGCTGGACTTAAGGGAATAAAACCCATCATCACCAGGTTACTAAAAGCTGGCATTTTAACAACCACCAATTCCCCCCACTGCAGCAAAATTAAATGGTATAGCTCCCTGGATACATTTATCAAAACTTAAAAGGGCTCCTCCTCTTAAACCCAACATGTCTCAATTTTCTTGTTTTCTTACAGGACCCAACAAACTCAAGATCACTTGACTCCCCACAATTCTTTAACCAACAACTCTTTCAGTAATTTTATTTGCTGCCTTGTAGAAGACCTTTCCTGGTATCCAGGCTCCCCCCACCCCTCATAATTTATTTCTCCTCCTTTCATGAGGTATGGCTGCAGGAAACTTTTGCAGACTACACCCCATCTCAAATATCCTTTTTTTTCTTTTGTACTTTGTCTCCTTCTAGTACCACTCTTCCCTTTTACTTAAACCATACCTTGCAGCTATCTTACAACTTACTAAAATAGGCCAACTTAGGCTCCACAGACCTCTGTTGGGTCCGCATGCCGGCCTTGTCTCCCATATACCATTATCTCCCTGGACCTTTAGAAGCCTGGGCCAATTCCTTGGCAACCCTCACCATTACTAAAACTACCTTAGGATCTGCATTCTGGGAACCAAGTACAAATCCTGTCACAGTCATAGCCAAAAAGGCGCGTCTGGCCGTTCTCAAACAACTAACAACTTTATCCCCTATCCAAAGTCACGTGGTTACAGGACCTATGGGAACCACCACTCTACTCACTACTCGGGCTCCTATATGTTTCACCTGCTTCTTAAACGGAGTTCCAGTAGGGTCTTTAAAATGCTCGGACTGTAACCTCCCTCTTTCTTTCTCTCTCTCACACAACAAGTCTAGTTATTCCTCTACAACAGGAGGAAGTGACCCATTCTCATCAGTGACCCAACTCATCAGCCATAGCCACTCCCTCTTACCCCTTCAGATTTTCTCTCCCTACAGGTAATAACGCTTATGAATGTAACCAAGGGTCAGTTTTTTTTTTTTTTTTTTTTTTTTGAGACAGAGACTTTCTCTGTTGCCCAGACTGGAGTGCAGTGGCGTAATCTTGGCTCACTGCAACCTCCGCCTCCCAGGTTCAAGCAATTCTCCTGCCTCAGCCTCCCAAGTAACCAGGATTACAGGCACCCACTACCACTCCTGGCTAATTTTTGTATTTTTAGTAGAGATGGGGTTTCACCATGTTGGCTAGGCTGGTTTTGAACTCCTGACCTCAAGTGATCCACCCACCTCAGTCTCCCAAATTGCTGGGATTACAGGCGCAAGCCACTGCACTCAGCTTCAAGGGTCAGATTTTTGCAGTGGGTGAGGGCCAG
>NW_016865624.1:0-725 GCF_001698545.2 Rhinopithecus bieti | reverse complement strand
CAAAATTACAAGGCATGCTGAAAATAAGTAAACATCATTAAAAAAAAGGGGGGGAGGATTGAAACCAGACCCAGATAAGGCAGAGATTTTGGAATCATGGAACTGTGAATTAATAAATTAACTTATTTATTTATTTAGAGACAGAGTCTCACTCTGTCACCCAGGCTGGAGAGCAGTGGTGTGATCGTGGTTTACTGCAACCTCCGCCTCCTGGGTTCAAGCAATTCTCCTTCCGCAGCCTCCCGAGTAGCTGGAACTATGGATGTGCTACCCAGCTAATTTTTGTATTTTTAGTAGAGACAGGGTTTCACCATGTTGGCCAGGCTGGTCTCAAATTCCTGACCTCAGGTGATCTGACCACCTCGGCCCCCTAAAGTGCTGGGATTACAGGTGTGAGCCACCGTGTCTGGCATCAACCTGTTTTTTTTTTTTTTTTTTCCCCCAAGACGGAGTCTCACTCTGTCGCCCAGGCTGGAGTGCAGTGGCATAGTCTCGGCTCACTGCAAGTTCCACCTCCTGGGTCCATGCCATCCTCTTGCCTCAGCCTCCCAAGTAGCTGGGACTACAGGTGCCCACCACCACACCCGGCTAACTTTCTGTATTTTTAGTAGAGATAGGGTTTCACCATGTTAGCCAGGATGGTCTCAATCTCCTGACCTCGTGATCTGCCCACCTCTGCCTCCCAAAGTGCTGGGATTACAGGCATGAGCCACCGCGCCCGGCTG
>NW_016865623.1:0-1650 GCF_001698545.2 Rhinopithecus bieti | reverse complement strand
CAGGCTGGAGTGCAGTGGTGCGACCTCCACTCACTGCAAGCTCCACCTCCCGGGTTGATGGCATTCTCCTGCCTCAGCCTCCCGAGTGGCTGGGACTACAGGCACCCACCACCAAGTCCGGCTGCCCAACTAATTTTTTTTGTATTTTTTTTAGTAGAGATGGGGTTTCACTGTGTTAGCCAGGATGGTCTCAATCTCCTGACCTCGTGATCCGCCCACTTCCACCTCCCAAAGCGCTGGGATTACAGGCATAAGCCACCGCGCCCAGCCTACAACTGAATTTCTATAATACTTAATGTTTTCTCCAAAGGCCATGAGTGGAGCAGCTGCACAGATACTTCTCTGTTCAGCTAATTCTATCTAACTTTCACAAGAGAATACAAAGTCTGTTGTATAACTGTAACCTTTACAGTAGAATCTGTGTAGGCTGGGCGCGGTGGCTCAGGCTTGTAATCCCAGCACTTTGGGAGGTGGAGACGGGCAGATTACCTGAGGTCAGGAGTTCAATACCTGTCTGGTCAACATGGTGAAACCCTGTCTGTACTAAAAAAATACAAAATTAGCCGGGTGTGATGGTGCGTGCCTGTAATCCCAGCTGGTCGGGAGGCTGAGGCAGGAGAATCACTTGAATGTGGGAGGCAGAGGTTGCAGTGAGCCGAGATTGTGCCCATTGCACTCCAGCCTGGGCAAAAAGAGCGAAATTCCACTCAGGAAAAAAAAAAAAAAAAAAAAAAAAAAAAAAAAATCTGCTATAGAGCCTATTATGGGGGATACATTTCTAATCATTGCCTTGTTGAAACAGAGTCTTGCTCTGTCACCTAGGCTGGAGTGCAGTGGCGACATCTTCGTTCACTGCAACCTCCACCTCCCAGATTCAAGTCATTCTCCTGCTTCAGGCTCCCAAGGAGCTGGGATTACAGGCGCCCACCACCATGCCTGGCTGATTTCCATATTTTTAGTACAGACAGGGTTTCACTACGTTGGCCAGGCTAGGCTGGTCTCAAACTCCTGACCTCAAGTGATACGCCTGCCTCAGCCTCCCAAAGCGCTGGGATTACAGGCAGGAGCCATCATGCTTAGCCTTGGGCCTGCTATTTTTTATCTATCAAAGTATAAAGTTATTCATTTATAAGGATGGCTGTAGACTTCTTCACAAATAAAAGTATACCCCATAAGTGCACATAACAGACCCCTTTCCACTTTTATTGTTCATAGAGGCATAAGCAAGAAAAAAATATTCAGAGTTTCGTGATAGAAGTCTTAATCTGTGAACTTGGGAAAAGTTGTTCACATCAAGGATGGCTTCTTCTTCTGAGGAGAAACTTCCCTAGTTAGTCTTATCCCAAGGGTTCTAAGGATGTACAGCTCCAAGAGTGTGGAGGGACCCTTCTTAGTTGTGAGATTATGAATCCACAGTTCAAGGTTCCAAGGTTTTGTTGTAGTGTGGATGGCAAGAATAGTTTTTCTTTAATGTTCTCAGAAGGTTCAAACCATAAAAAGCTTTCTTTCCTCGTGAAAATACACTGTAGCATAACAATTTACCATTGTAACATCAGCCTTCTTGCATGGGAGAGCTTGTATACCACCAGAAAACATACATTGAAAATAATAATTGAATGAAATCCCTTTATAAAATGTGTAAGGCCGGGC
>NW_016865622.1:0-2178 GCF_001698545.2 Rhinopithecus bieti | reverse complement strand
TTACCATTGTTTCTTCAAAATTTACCATTTTAGCCTCTTACTAATTCCCATAGAGGAGTTGCTTTTAAACCAACAAATCTCTTTAAGTAATAAGTTTATTGGTAAGCTGATAAAATAAGCCACATGACTTTAACAGTCACGAATTAGCCAAATTAAATCTCATTGCTAGCGTCTGTTCCAAATGTGTTTCCTCCAACTCTTTCTTTTTTCCCTAAAAGCCATGTCACCAATGACATTACACATATGGACAATCTTCTTTGTTTCCTTACACAGGCATGGCCTTTGCATTCAGTCCCTTTCCTTCCTCCTTCCTCTTCCGCATCAATACTGCTTGGCTGTAAGGCTGTCTGTCCTACCACAGGCCCCACCTGTACTACCAAATACTGGCTGTGCTTCTGTCTTCCTGGCCCGCTGACAGTTATGGAACACAGCAAGGAGTTGAAGAAGAAAGGGATAAATTAGAAAAAGTGAGTGCTTTAATGTCTACCTAAAATGAGTTTACTATGGTCCATTATATTTTGTTATTTTTTTAAATTAGAGGTCCTGTTTTAATTTTTTTAATTTTTATGTGTACATAGTAGGTATCTATATTTATGGGGTACCTGAGATATTTTGATACAGGCATACTATATGTAACAATCACATCAGGGTAAATGGAGTACCTATCACCTCAAGCATTTATCATTCCTTTGTGTTACAAACACTCTAATTATACTCTTTTAGTTATTTTTAAGTGTACAAGAAATTATTGTTTACTGTAGTCATCCTAGAGGTCCTGTTTCACAAGCTAATCTGACTTGCCTAGCCTTGTCTTTATCTAGGGGGCCAGATGATATTCATAGTTCAAAAGAAGGCACTAGAAATGCTACAAGAATCCCTGTTAGGCAGGAAGAGATAAGATAACAGGATTATATGGTATACAAACTAAGTGTAACTTGTAAAAAATAAAAAAAGCCTCAGAAATGCAGAAAGCTATTACTGTTTTTTCTATTTTCAAAGATCCTGGGACTCAAAAAGTTTGATATGTATATTTCCTTTATTATCTGTCACAACATTATTTATCACTTTGCTGTTTTCCAGTTTGTTCCACATGTGGGTATCTTTTCTTGTCAACGTAGTCTTATTCCTTTGATAGTTCTCATCTCCCCTATAGTACCCAACACTTAGTGAATGACTGGTTGACAGATATACTCAATGATACATTTTAAAAGCTTAATGAAAGAATAACAAATCATGACTAAATGTAGTATATTTCTAATAATGACTCTATAAGGTAGTTATTGTGAAACTGGTGGTGTCTCACTGTGTATTACTAACTACATGTGTTCCTTTTTGCTTTATAAAATTTTTTCATGTTAAAAAGAACCCAAATCTGTTGCATTTGCCAAACTGTGCCCATACCTGCTAAGTCACATTAATAGAAACAAGTCTAAATACAAATTGTGGAATATAAAGTGAGGGGCAATGTATACTCTTTGCCTCACCCCCACACAGACTTGAAATTGTCACCCACACAGCATTCCAAGAAGACCCTGTTATAAATCATATTCAGCTTAGAAGGAGGCACTCCCCCATTAGCATTCTACCTTAGATGAGTTTATCAAATTAGCTGATTGGGACATTAGGAAGAGCAGGAAGAATTTGGCGCCAAAAAACTGGCGAGACTCATGAGGGTGAGTAGAAAAGGCATGGTTGCTAAGAGCCTTAAGTGGAAAGGGAACGCCAGGTGCCAGGAAAGATGATGGTATAGTCAGGAGAAAGACTCTAAAGTCTGTGGGCAAATAGCCAAGGGCTGACCCAATCTAACTAGGTCTTATGATATAATAGACTACAGGAACATGGGATACTTGTCATGGAATGAGATGTGAAGTTCAGGAACTAGCTGATGTGACATTATCTTATATAATGAGAAGGAAATCTTCTGGAAACAGCCACCCAGGCATGCTTCAGCAATAAGACAGACTTTATCGATGTAATGATTCATAGTTGTCTCAAGATCACCAAGAAATCTCTGATGAGAAAAACTCCATTTTTAAGCACATGATAGTGCTCTTCATTGACTTTTGTTGTCTCTGACTTTATTGGTAAATTTCTCACTGAAGCCACCAGCTCATTCTCCTGCATACTTTTGCTTTTGCCTTTTACAAAATGAGCAGGACCATTATTGCATCTATTAAT
>NW_016865621.1:0-878 GCF_001698545.2 Rhinopithecus bieti | reverse complement strand
CTGTTGAATTTTGTCGAAAACCTTTTCTGCATCTATTTAGATGATCATGTGGCTTTTGTCTTCGTTCTGTTATATGATGGATTATGTTTATTGATTTGCAAATGTTGAACCAGCCTTGTATCCCAGGGATGAAGCTGACTTGATCATAGTGGATAAGCTGTTCGATGTGCTACTGGATTCGATTTGCCAGTATTTTATTGAGGATTTTCACATCGATATTCATCAGGGATATTGGTCTAAAATTCTTTTTTTGTTGTTATTGTGTCTCTGCCAGGCTTTGGTGTCAGGATGATGCTGGCCTCATAAAATGAGTTAGGGAGGATTTCCTCTTTTTCTGTTGATTGGAATGGTTTCAGAAGGAATGGCACCAGCTCCTCTTTGTACCTCTGGTAGAATTCAGCTGTGAATCCGTCTGGTACTGGACTTTTTTTTGTTGGTAGGCTATTAATTGTTGCCTCAATTTCAGAGTCTGTTATTGATCTATTCAGAGATTCGACTTCTCCCTGGTTTAGTTTTGGGAGGGTGTATGTGTCCAGGAATTCATCAATTTCTTCTGGATTTTCTAGTTTATTTGCATAGAGGTATTTATAGTATTCTCTGATGGTAGTTTATAGTTCTGTGGGATCAGTGGTGATATCCCCTTTATCGTTTTTTATTGCATCTATTTGATTCTTTTCTCTTTTCTTCTTTATTAGTATTGCTAGAGGTCTATCAATTTTGTTAATCTTCTCGAAAAATCAGCTCCTGGATTCATTGATTTTCTGAAGGGTTTTCTGTGTCTCTATCTCTTTCAGTTCTTCCGTGATCTTAGCTATTTCTTGTTTTCTGCTAGCTTTTGAATTTGTTTGCTCTTGCTTCTCTAGTTCTTTAAATTATGA
>NW_016865620.1:0-589 GCF_001698545.2 Rhinopithecus bieti | reverse complement strand
AATATATCTCTTTTTTTTTTTAAGTTCTAGGATACATGTGCAGAATGTTCAGGTTTGTTACATAGGTATACATGGGCCATGGTGGTTTTCAACCTGTCATGTAGGTTTTAAGCCCCGCATGCATTAGGTATTGGTCCTAATGCTCTCCCTCCCCTTGTCCCCCACCCCCTGACATGCTCTGGTGTGTGATGTTTCCCTCCCTGTGTCCATGTTTCTCACTGTTCAACTCCCACTCGTGTGTGAGAACATGCAGTGTTTGGTTTTCTGTTCCTGTGTTAGTTTGCTGAGAATTATGGCTTCCAGCTTCATCCATGTCCCTGCAAAGGACATGAACTCATTCTATTTTTATGGCTGCATAGTATTCTGTGGTGTGTATGTGCCACATATTCTTTATCCAGCCTATTACTGATGGGCATTTGGGTTGGTTCCAAGTCTTTGCTATTGTAAATAGTGTTGCAGTAAACATACATGTGCATGTGTCTTTATACTAGAATGATTTATAATCCTTTGGGTATATATCCAGTAACATGACTGCTGGGTCAAATAGTATTTCTGGTTCTAAATCCTTGAGGAATTGCCACACTGTCTT
>NW_016865619.1:0-984 GCF_001698545.2 Rhinopithecus bieti | reverse complement strand
GTCAGGATGGTCTCGATTTCCTGACCTCGTGATCTGCCCGCCTTGGCCTCACAAAGTGCTGGGCATGTTGTTCTTTTTAAAAATACCTTTCATTGAGTGCATATTCCTATGTAGCTACTACTTTTTTACTCTACA
The DNA here is from genome assembly GCF_001698545.2 of Rhinopithecus bieti. NCBI lineage: Eukaryota > Metazoa > Chordata > Mammalia > Primates > Cercopithecidae > Rhinopithecus > Rhinopithecus bieti. Next base: position 849 of record NW_016865619.1, on the reverse strand, counting down.
CCTCTGTTTGGCAAAGCTTCTTGAAAATAATTTTACCGTCTCTAACAGCTCTCAAAGTATTCTCTTTTGTTATCTTTTGAAATTGTTCTCTTGATTTCCCAATCTCCAATGGAATCACTCTCATCAAAGTCATTAATGGAATCTATATTGCTAAATCCAATGGCCAACTCTTAGTCCTTATCTTACTAACCTCTTAGTGGCATCAAGTACAGTGGTTTACTGCATCTTTCTGGATGTGGTGTCTTTATTTAAAAATGGCAGGCCGTAATAGAAGCCACATTAGCTTTTCTAGACACTTGTAACATTCTGACTACAGCTTTCTTTCCGTATTGAAGAAGTGTTATTAATTTTTTTTTGGTAGTGTCTTCTTTCATTTCTGATCAGTGGCCCCTTACAGTCAGTTTAATATTCCTTTCCCTTCTCCTTATATTCTCATTCTCTGGATAATCTCATTCAAACCAATGGCTTAAAGTGTGTTCTATATGTTGTGTTTTCCGTATATATGTCATATGTCCCAATAGTTTCTCTGAAATCAAAACCAATATATCTGTCTTCTTACTCTACCTCTCCAATTAAATGTATTTATAATATATGTATACATTATACATATGTATGTATCATATATAGATCTAAAGATCCATCTGAAAGAAAAAAGGAATATAAAACACTTTGATTTCTTTCATTAGAAGATAAAAGTGCCCACAAATTCTAAGACAACTAATGAAATTCCATTAGTTCTCAATGGAGAGAAACAACTAGAACTGAAGAGAAGAAAAAAGAACAGATGAGGACAATTAAAAAATGAATACAGGTCAACTTTTAGCATCCATCGTGAATGATTTAATACCC
>NW_016865618.1:0-201 GCF_001698545.2 Rhinopithecus bieti | reverse complement strand
TCTATACTCTGTTCCATTGGTATATATGCCTATTTTATACCTGTACCATGCTGTTTTGGTGATTATAGCCTTATAATATAGTTTGAAGTCAGGTAATGTGATGCCTCCAGATTTGTTCATTTTGCTTAGATTTAGTTTGGCTATGCAAGCTTTTTTTTTTTTTTTTTTTTTTTTGTTTTTTTTTTTTTTTTTCATTTTGGA
>NW_016865617.1:0-879 GCF_001698545.2 Rhinopithecus bieti | reverse complement strand
AGCAACCTCTTTCCATCTAAAAGGGCTAGATGTGACAAATGTTTTCTATTAAAAGGTTGGGGTGGAGTTGAGAGCAGCTTTTTCATATTATATACACAGGCCTTCCAAAATCGGCCAGCAAATCTTCCCAGAGGGTGGTGGGCTTTTCCAACGGGCCAAACGTGGCCTGTCATTCTACCATTTCTCTCTTCCGACAGCAAAGTCTGGTAGAATGAAGACCAACTGCCTGATGGCTGCTGGTCGTTCGGGACTTCGCTCACCTCCCAGGCCCGTTAAGGCCTTTGTCCGTTGTTGTCAGGACTAGGTAGGTTTCGCCCAATGGCGACAGAGTGGTCACCCGGGAACCGGATCTGCGCGGCTCCATGGCCTAAAGAGGCAGCTGAGCCTGCCTGCGTTCCTAGGCCGCCTTCCTGGACCCTACACGCCCTAATGGCCTCCACCGCACGGCATTCCAGCGGCCGCCATGCTTCCCGGCCCGCCACACCCGCCGCCGCCCAAAGGCGCTGCGTCCCGGCCGCTCTGCAGGCGTTTCGTTGAGGCCCGGCAGGCTTGGGCGGGGAGACCTGGCGGCTGGCCGGGTCCAGGCTGGGAGAGGCCGCCGCCGCCATCAGTCACCGAGGTGGGGTGGGGAAGAGAGGTTCGCTCCGGCTTCAAGGCCTGGGCACAGCCAGTGGGCAGCCGCAGCAGAGGCCTCCAGTATCTGCATGGCACAGGGCTCGGCCTGTCCCAGGGCCCCCCACTTCACCCGCTGGCCTGAGGCCGGAGGGCCTGGAGGGCCCCGAAGGAGCGGGCCGCGTTCTGCGTCTCTCCGCGTTCTCTCTCTTTCTCTTTTCTTTCATTCCATCTTCTTTCTTTCCTTCTTTCTTCTCTCTCTCTCTC
>NW_016865616.1:0-874 GCF_001698545.2 Rhinopithecus bieti | reverse complement strand
GAAACTGCAAAGGGATTTTGCGAGTGCCTTAAAACTATAAAGTTACATTCTGATTATCTTCTTTGTGATGTGTGAATTCACCTCACAGAGTTACACCATTCTTTTCATGGAGAAGTTTGATAGCACTATTTTGGGGAATCTGAGAAGGGATACTTTGGATCACATTGAAGTCTACGGTGACAAAGGAAATATCCTCAGATAAAAATTAGAGAGAAGATTTCTGAGAAACTTCTTTTTGATGTGTGAATTAATCTCACAGAGGTACACCAGTATTTTCATTGAGAGGTTTGCTAACACTTTTCCCGTGGAATCTGCAATGCAATATTCCAGGGTGCCTTGAGGAATATGGTGAAAAGGGAAATATCATCAGATAAAAACTGGAAACAAGCTTTCTGAGAAACAGTTTTGTGATGTGTGAATTCATCTCACAGACTTACACTGTTCTTTTCATTGAACAGTTTGCTTACACTGTTTTCTTGGAATCTGCATTCTGATATTTCAGAGTGCATTGAAGCTTATGGAGACAAACGAAAAATCCTCATATAAAACTAGAAAGAAGCTTTCTGAGAGACTGCTTTCTGATGTGTGAATTCATCTCACTGAGTTACACTGTTCTTTTCATTGAGCAATTTGCTAACAATGTTTCCTTGGAATCTGCATTCTGATATTTTGGAGTGCATTGACGCTTATGGAGACAAACGAAAATCCTCATATAAAACTAGAAAGAAGCTTTCTGAGAGACCGCTTTCTGATGTGTGAATTCATCTCACAGACTTACACTGTTCTTTGCATTGAACAGTTTGCTTTCAGTGTTTTCTTGGAATCTGCATTCTGATATTTTGGAGTGCATTGAAGCTTATGGAGACAAAATAAA
>NW_016865615.1:0-1898 GCF_001698545.2 Rhinopithecus bieti | reverse complement strand
CCTTGTGCTGATTTTCAAAGAGAATGCTTCCATCTTTTGCCCATTCTGTATGATATTGGCTGTGGGTTTGTCATAAATACCTCTTATTATTTTGAGATATGTTCCATCAATGCCCAGTTTATTGAGTGTTTTTTCATGAAGAAGTGTTGAATTTTATTGAAGGCCTTTTCTGCATCTATTGAGACAATCATGTGGTTTTTGTCATTGGTTCTGTTTACATGATGGAGTATGTTTATTGATTTGTGTATGTTGATCCAGCCTTGTATCCCAGGAATGAAGCTGACTTGATCGTGATGGCTAAGCTGATGTGCTGCTGGATTCGGTTTGCCAGCATTTTATTGAGGATTTTCACAACAATATTCATCAGTAATATTGGCCTGAAATTTTGTTTTTTTGTTGTGTCTCTGCCAGGTTTTGGTATCAGGATGATGCTGGCTTCATAAAATGAGTTAGGGAGAAGTCCTTTTTCTGTTGCTTGGAATCGTTTCAGAAGGAATAGTACCAGCTCCTCTTTGTACCTCTGGTAGAATTTGGCTGTGAATCCATCTGGTCCTGGACTTTTTTGATAGGTAGGCTATAATTACTGTCTCAGTTTCAGAACTTGTTATAGGTCTGTTCAGGGATTTGACTTCTTCCTGGTTTAGTCTTGGGAGGGTGTATGTGTTCAGAAATTTATCAATTTCTTTTAGATTTTCTAGTTTATTTGCAGATAAGTGTTTATAGTATTCTCTGATGGTAGTCTGTATTTCTGTGGGATCAGTGGTGATATCCCCTTTATCATTTTTTAATGTGCCTATTTGATTCTTCTCTCTTTTCTTCTTTATTAGTCTGACTAGAGTTGTATCTATTTTGTTAATCTTTTCAAAAAAATGAGCTCCTGGATTCATTGATTTTTAAAGTTTTTTTTTTGTGTGTGTGTCTATATATCCTTCAGTTCTGCCTAATCTTAGTTATTTATTTTCTTCTGCTAGCTTTTGAATTTGTTTGCTGTTTCTTCTATAGTTCTTTTAATTGTGATGTTAGGGTGTCAATTTCAGATCTTTCCTGCTTTCTCATGTGGGCATTTAGAGCTATAAATTTCCCTCTAAACACTGCTTTAGCTATGTCCCAGAGATTCTGGTACATTGTGTCTTCATTCTCTTGTTTCAAATAACTTATTTATTTCTGCCTCAATTTCGTTGTTTACCCAGTAGTCATTCAGGGGCAGGTTGTTCAGTTTCCATATAGTTCTGTGGTTTTGAGTGATTTTCTGAATTCTGAGTTCTAATTTGATTGCACTGTGGTCTGAGAGACTGTTTGTTATGATTTCCATTCTGTTGCATTTGCTAAGGAGTGTTTTACTTCTAATTATGTGGTCAATTTTAGAATAAGTGCTATACAGTGCTGAGAAGAATGTGTATTCTGTTGATTTGGGGTGGAGAGTTCTGTAGATGTCTATTAGGTCCGCTTGGTCCAGAGCTGAGTTCAAGTGCTGAATATCCTTGTTAATTTTCTGTCTCATTGATCTGTCTAATATTGACAGTGGGGTGTTAAAGTCTTCCAGTATTATTGTGTGGGATTCTAAATCTCTTTGTACGTCTCTAAGAACTTGCTTTATGGATCTGGGTGCTCCTGTATTGGGTGCATATATATTTAAGATAGTTAGCTCTTCTTGTTGCATTGATCCTTTTACCATCATGTAGTGCCCTTCCTTTTTTTTTTTTTTTAATCCTTTTGGTTTAAAAAATTTGTTTTCTCAGAGCCTAGAGTTCCACCCCTGCTTTTTTTTTTTTTTTTTTTTTTTTGCTTTCCATTTGCTTGGTAAATATTCCTTCATCCCTTTATTTTGAACCTATGTATGTCTTTGCACGTGAGATGTGTCTCCTGACTACAGCACACCAATGGATCCTGACTCTTTA